>NC_043978.1:4826165-4916165 GCF_902148855.1 Sphaeramia orbicularis | reverse complement strand
ATAATAGTGTTAGGTATGATTATGACATCAATATATGTTTGGTTTCAAAACAACTGACGTAGTGCCTGCTGAGAAAAAACAACTAAATGTTCATTGTAAATTTTGCTTCCCCACCCTGTACACACATGTTACGTCATTGGCTAGCAGTTAACTTTAGGTAAAAATTAAGATGTCACTAATTTTACTATTTTTTAATTTGAGTAAAGTGACCATTTTGTCCCAAAATCCAAATAAAACTCTATTTTACAGTTTAGAGCATTTAGTCACAGGAAGTGATAATTGTCAGTGTTTTCAGACCTTGAATAATACAAAGAAGAGAACATTATTCTCATTTTAAGTAATTAATATTGTAGTTTCAGAAGTCAATGCTTAGTGACATCGTTGTTGGTCACCATGATGCTCATTTGAGGGTTTCTCATCATCCATCTTCCTCTTGATTCAAATATAGGTTTTCAACGGGGGTCATTTTGCCAGATTTGAATTGGTCTATAGAACAATATGTATCTTGGCAAATAACAAAACCAGCAGTAAAGTTTACCAGCACATTACTACAGACGACAGGAGTATGTCATCTGTCTACCACAGGGTTTAGTAATGACCTCTTTAGGACATTTTCAGCAATACGTCTTAGTACAACGGGAACATTATACAAGGCTACAGTTCAGAAGAGAAGGCAAAAAGACACACAGACCAGCCCAAATTCTGCCATCCATTGAATTATGTGCCTGTTCTGGATACACTAGCAACACTAGCAAATGCATTTTATTGTGTGTGCTTCCTTTTCTTCTTCTGTATGAATTTCAGGGAATATTTAATAAGACAAGAATAGTGCACCTTAGCATTCTTTAGTTCATGATGTAGTACCAACTTTACTTCCTCCTCAATATTTCCCATTTTACTTTCACAGATTTCGTGATTTTAGTGAACTGGAACCAGACAAATTCCAGAATAAGACCAACGGTATCACTCCTAGACGTTGGCTGCTGCTCTGTAACCCCGGCCTGGCTGAGCTCATCGCTGAGGTCAGAAACAAGAAACGCATGAAAACATCCCACCAGACACAGTACAGGAGCATTTAATCCTCCTGTATCCCAAACACTACATTTCCCAGCTGGAAAATGATCAGATCTTTGGCAGAGCTGTCTTTTCTTAATCTTTCACAGCCAGTCTGCTCACCACATATTTATACAGTGAAGTTCAGTAAATTCTGTTTCTGTTTGCCCATGCTCTTCTGTATTTTGACGTGGGGTAAATATCTCCTGCAGGTGATTGGGGAGGATTATGTGAAAGACCTCAGCCTGTTGCAGAAGCTGAATGACTTTGTTGATGATGCTGCCTTCATCCGTGACGTCTCAAAAGTGAAACAGGTAGAAGGGCAAAGGTAGCCACAAAAACACAGAAAGATGTAGCTGATATTTCTTCAAGATATTTTAAAGAACAAGGCTGGTTAAGACTGTTATATGATTTCAACACAGTATTTTTGTCAAATAGGTGTAAGTATATATAACAAACTTTCATGTAAAGCTTTAGTTGGTTTAACATCTAAATATCCAAGCACTAATCGGAATACATTTTTGTGAAATATTTGAAACTGGCTTCTGGCTGAAGTTGGGGGGGAATGAAACTTTAGAATTTGACAATACACCCCTTCCTTGTGCAGATCGCTTCTCTCAGCCCAAATCAAAAGGCCAACATAAAGAAAGATGAGCTGACATTTTTCATTTTCATGCTTTTTCATGCTGATATAGAAGTCTCAACATGGAAGTGCCTTCGCTTCCATTGAGTAGTAGTTTATTGGGTAGAGCAGGAGTCACATTAAGTCCAAAAGAAACTGATCCCTGATTGGTTATTATTAGTGCTGTCAAACGATTAAAATTTTTAATCAGATTAATCACAGGGTTGCTGTGGATTCATTTTGATTAATCATGATAAAATATCATTAATTTTTAATCTATATTAATCACATTTCATTTTGCATGAGGAAACAGACTCAAGAAAGAAGGGAATATATATGCAACGTGTTTGTTTCAAGCTGGGTGAAATATTAGCCGGAGTGCTAGCAGAATCCCCAACTAATGTATGCTTCTCGTTAATGTGGTATTTTAAGCTGGAAGTGGTTCGATGAAAAGAAAACTCCTTCCTGCAGAGTGTGCATAATACTTTATGTTGGTTGACTGTTCCGTCTCGAGGTTTTTTTTTTACTCAAATTTCCATTCAGAGAGCCAACGCGCTATTTAGTGTCTTCCATCTTTATGGGTTGGTTCTGCTACCTGTCACTACTGGATCAACTGTCCGTTTACGCATGCACAACGGTAACTCTACTTGGACAAGGTGCTGAAATGCATTGCCAGAGATGTTCAGAGTCATTCTGCACTACAGATGGGTTAATTACATTAAATTTTTAATCAAATTAATTGTGAGGATGGATTAATCTGCATTAGTGTGTAAATTTTGACAGCCCTAGTTATTACTAATCTGTGATTGGTTAATTCTAATTAGTGATTGGTAATTACTGATCCATTATTGGTCATTACAGCTACCACTTTTTTCAAAACACCTGTGATTGGATTAATATCTGGGTGTCATAAGGTAGATTTTCTACAGCCTGAAAACACAGGGACTATTTTATTACAATTTTTTTCCACAATGATGTGAAACATGTTATATTAAATAAGGACATTTGATTATTAAAAAAAAAATTGCAATTGATATTTTACAACTTTTAATCTATGGTATCATGTCACTTGGTTGCTATAATGTTTTAAATAAACCAGTGGCCGTATTTTAGAACCGTGTGCCATAAGTATGTTTGTCAATAAGTCGCTCCTCGTGTTGAAGTCATGGGTGACACTAGAAGTGGCATGTTGCCATAATCAAGAAACATTTTTTTTGGGCTCTTTCTATGAAATATTTCTGCAGAACCACCTAAATCCACATTCTGTTGGGCTCATTTCTTGATAAAGTTTTCAGATTTCTGTGTGGAAAACGACACATGTCATTTGTCATTTACTATGTGCCAGAAAAGCCTCCTGATTTTATTTCTGCTTTGTGAAATTGTGTTTGGCTGCTTTAAAGTCAGTACATGCCAGCACACGCCTACTGCGATTCAGCTCATCACCACAGTGACTCTGTGCCAAATCACATATTTCAGGTTTTCTTCTTCACAGGACAACAAAGTGAAATTTGCCCAATACCTGGAGACAGAGTACAAAGTACAAATAAATCCTTCATCCATGTTTGACGTCCATGTAAAGAGAATCCACGAGTACAAACGTCAGCTGCTCAACTGTCTGCACATCATTGCTATGTACAACCGTATGTCATTTACTACTTATGTCATTTTACAAATGCTTTATTGAACCAGGAAGGACATAGTCAAACTGATCAGTATATTTACTATACAGTAAATATTAAGTAGATAGTAAGATACTCTTGTTACTAACTGTATTAGCCTTAACATTTTGACACTGACAGAAGAAGTGTTAATAATATTGACTATTTTATTCCAATTGTTCCTTTCACTGGGTTGGATACATTAGGCAACATTTAGTCGTCAAAGCTGATCTGTTGGAAGCAGCAAAATAATCATTGTAATGAACTGAGTTACTTTGGTCCATATTGTAACAGTGATTACTGGATCAGAGCATCTCCAACTTCAGGTGTTGTTGGGTGTTCCTAGACTGCAGTGGTTAATACTGACCAAAAATGAACTAAGGAAGGACATCTACATCTCAGGACCACTGAGCATCTGTACTGGATAAATAAGTCCAATCCCTCCCATTTCACAACTTCCAGGACTTTAGGGATCTGCTGTAACGTCTTGGTCCAGATCCTGGTGGAGGCCAGGCCTTGGGTTTTTGTGGAAAATGGAGAACCTACACAATATTAGACACGTGGTAATAATTCTCTGCTCCCATAAATGATCAGTGGGTTGAGATTCGGTTGTTGTTCTTTAGATACTTTTGGGCTCTACAAACCGCTTAACACTGGGACTGAACAACTAGATCTGGAGATGCTCTGACCTAGTGATTTGAACTTCACACTTTCTTTATCAAAGTTGATCAGATCCCTATTCTTTCCCATTTTGCTGTTTCCAACACATCAACTTCAAGGTCTAGACGTTCACTTGCTGCTTAATATATCCAACCACTGACAGGTCCCATTGGAATGTCATTATCAACATTAACACCACTTTGCTACTTTGCTTGTCAATGGTAATAATGATGGAGTTGGAATATATAGCTGGTTATATAGCAGTTAGTTGCTCATTTGGCTTGGGTAACTGATGCGTTGTTTTATGATTTGTTTGCAGAATTTTAATTGCAAGTTAAATCTCCAGACTAGTGTCTCCCAGTTCAAACCTAATATAATAAAATTTACAAAATATATAATATTTAGTAAGATAATGAAATAATATATGGTACAGTTAATATTCAACTTGGCCAAGAATGATCATTACAAGGTTAAAATCAAATTAGTATACTTTATGTCAAACCCTTTGCTCAATTTACAGAGGGTTATTATTACATTTCCATTGGCTTTAAAAAGGACTAACTCAAAATACAGCATTCAGCTTAAGCATAGCAATAGTAGTTTAACATCTTATAATCTGAAATTTAATGAAAAGTCTTAAAATAGTTTGTTCCACTCTACTGCATGGATAGGACACAGATCAGGACAGAGCTGTTCTACTGTGTATGTGAATGGTGCCAGAGGTTGTCTCTGAGTAAATAGTCTCATAACACAGTTTGACATGTCCTGAAGTGAAAGCTCTCTAACCTGAACACAGCTCCAAGCAAGTTCTAACAAACACCTTGAATGAGATACACCAGCCTTTTAGAATCACGTACAGGAATTTTCCATCCAATTACCACATTGCACTACACAGGACTGCACCTGCATTTTATTTCACTGACTTTCCATGCATCCATTTCCCAATGTGAAGTTAGTCTAAAAAAAACAAATAATTTTTCCCACATTATGTCACACCCACAGTCTGCAAATGAATATGTAGCAATCAAATAATATTCAAAGTAGTTTTCACTAGTGTATGTTCACATAAAAATGAGTCATTTGAGGGTTTAACTACAGATCCATGGAGTTTAGCAGGAAATACAGCTTTTCTGTGTTCAAAAAGTCAGTTCTACAACTGACCTTATCTTTTACACAGATGCAGAAGGGATTTTTCAACAGATCGATTTTGAAATGCCAAAGATGTAATATGAAAAATGAAGGATTCCGTGTACACTGAATCATAAGAAAATGATTAGCTCTGGTCTTAAAAATATCTTGTGGTGCAACTGTTATTGAAATTAATCTGTTAAGTATTAGATTAGTTTAGACTTTATTGATCCCACAATGGGGAAATTCATTGGTCAAAGCAGTAACAGAATAAAGTACAAGAAAAAAATTTGCATGCATAAAATTATGCAAAGTGGGTTCAGAAAATGAATGAATGAATGAATGAATGAATAACACTTTGCTTAATAATAACATAAGAAATACTTTATTGATCCTTGAAAGGGGAAATTCAAACTTGTGAGATAGACTATTTACAGTTCAAACTAGACGTCATGTCCAGATGTTTGCATCTTTTTATGCAATCAGATGCAAAGTTTACACATCATGTCAATGATCCATATACAATTGTTAGTGTTAAAAGTGCACTCATTACTAATGAGGACTTTATTTTTTTCCTTTCCAAGGAATCAGGATGAACCCCAGTGCACCTTTTGTGCCACGTACAGTGATCATCGGGGGAAAGGTACCATCTCAGCCAAAGCGACATGACAAAAAATAACACAATGAAGATCAGGAAATGGATCTGTGTTTATGTTTAGTAAAACTGTCGCCATCTGCAGGCTGCTCCCGGGTATCACATGGCTAAGATGATCATCAAGCTGATCACCTCAGTGGCTGAAGTGGTCAACAATGACCCTGTGGTGGGAAACAAGCTGAAGGTCATCTTCCTGGAGAACTACAGGGTCTCCCTTGCAGAGAAAGGTTCTCTTCATACGTCTATATTGTTCTGCTTACTCCACTACATTTGTCTGACAGTTTTGGTCACATTTAAGATTTTTCATTCCCTTCATGTACAATACAAAAGTCTCCCTCTCCAAATTAGTTGTAACTGAATGTTTTTGCTCAACTAAAGGATGGCATTTGTTTGATGCTGCTTATCTCCTCTTGCCAGTGATTCCAGCCACAGATCTGTCAGAGCAGATCTCCACCGCTGGAACTGAGGCTTCAGGAACTGGTAACATGAAGTTCATGCTGAATGGAGCGCTCACCATCGGTACGATGGATGGAGCCAATGTGGAGATGGCTGAAGAGGCTGGAGAAGAGAACCTGTTCATCTTTGGAATGAGGGTGGAGGATGTGGAGGAACTAGACAAGAAGGGGTACTGTGAAGGATACTTTTATAAATGATTTAAATAATTTAATATTAAGGCTCAAGTTTTTGACAAAATTGGAGCAACTGTAACATTAAATTGTATTTGTTCTCTGTCAGATATGATGCCATGTCATATTACAAAAAGATTCCAGAGCTGAAACATGTGATGGACCAGATCACATCTGGATTTTTCAGCCCCAAAAATCCAGAGCTTTTCAAAGACCTGACTGAGATGCTCTTCAAATACGACCGGTGAGAAACAGAGAGTAGATGATATTGTCATTATAATAAGTTGAACCATCTCTTTTTCAAGGCTGTCATTAACTCATACATACACATACATAAATACAAAACAGAATATTTCTATACACGCTGCAGAAAATCTTTTATGACTAGAAGAGGACGTTTCTTGACAATAGAAACAAAAAAATACCTTCAAGTAACAGCAGGCATTGGACTGGTAGCTCCAGCCAAATGATGCTTTATGTGTTGGAATTTAACAACAATTACTGAAATTCTTGTTATTAAAGAAAGAGTGTGGTATGTGCAGTTTGCCTCATATGAGCTATATGGCACTGAAAACTGTTTAGAGTAAGAGGGATAGATGATTATGAACTGATACCAGTGGAAATGTCTTGTTGAAGTGGGTTTTAACAAATCTAGTGACTCATACATAAATGCACAGATGGTTGTGTAATGTTGAGTATTATAGAATGGTCAAAGGTTTGTTTCATGCTTACTATTTATTCTGTCTCATCAGTTTCAAAGTGTTTGCAGACTTTGAGGATTACATGAAATGCCAGGAGAAAGTCAGCAAACTGTATCAGGTAATGTTTACTTTCTGACTGAAACTGTGATGAGCCAATACTTCTCTGCTTTCTTGTTTCTTATTTCCTTTCCTTTTCTGCGTTCTAAAGTAGGTTATTTATATATATTTGCCCTCTATGTTAAACCAGTGTTTATAATGTGCTTTACAAGATACATTATAAACACAGGAACAGTCAACAGATGAATAAGGTTAAAATTATTCAGAATATAAAACTTAACAAGGAAGTGAATAAGTATGAAATATGTGCTGTTCAGAATCCAAAGGAGTGGACCAAGATGGTGATCAAGAACATTGCAGCTACTGGGAAGTTCTCCAGTGACAGAACCATCACAGAGTACGCCACCGAAGTGTGGGGCGTTGAGCCGACAGACCTGAAGATCCCGCCGCCAAGCGAGCCCAGAGAGGCCATTGAGGAGACAGCCAGAGCTCTGAAGAAGATGTGAGGCTGCTGTATATAAGCAAACAGAAGCCTTTATGTTTACAGCCACAGCCCTCTACTCTCTGTCCTTTAGGGAAAACATCAGTCACTTTATCTGAAAGTGCTTCCACAGTCCAATTCACCACTGCACATGAATGCATCTTCTGCACACATTTTAATGTCCATTTGCATTTTAACTGTCTGTTACAGTCCGTTGTATATGTACAGTAAACCAAAAGGCCCGGTACAGGAAGGATGTGGGTTTGTGCCTATCAGGAATCCAGTAGGATGTCGGTCACAGAACAGCTGACTAAAATGAATCTGGAATAACATTCCTCAGAGAAAACCATACATCTAATATAGCACAGTCTGTACAAACACCACCCAGAGAAAAAAAAAACACAACACTGAGGTTTACCTGCAGTTCCCTGTTTGGCCACTGTGTGTCTCTCAGTATAGCTCTGTTCATTTGTTGTATGATTCTCTTCCCAGTATTAAAATAAAATGTTGTGTTTGATGTCATATGGAGAGTGTTTTTGTATTAGGTTTCAGAGGCAGTTAACAATCTTGATGATGATGATGATGATGATAACAACTGTGCCGCTGGATCATCTTCGTAGCAGGGGGGACTGCCACTCAAAGATTTTGTAGAAATTCTCTGCAACAAAAACAGATGAAATATCAGATTTTTTTTTTCCTTTACAGGGTGATCAAAATACTCCAAACATATGAAGTCAAGTTCAAAACACCATATTTTATACATATATATATATACATATATATACATATATATATCTACATCTATATATATACATATATATATATACATATAATATATATACATATATATATATATATATACATATATATATATATACATATATATATATATACATATATATATATACATATATATATATATATATATAATATATATATATGTATATATATATACACATATATATACATATATATATATACATATATATATACATATATATATATGTATATATATATATATGTGTGTGTGTGTATATATGTTAGAAACTCGCAGACAAAAACGTGAACAGTGTGTCAGCTGAGTTTTACTGAATTGCGGACACCGCTAAACTTTTCTTTTATTAGTTTTGAAATCAGGTTTCAGTGGGAGAGTTGTAAAAACTAGACCACCATGGCCATAATGGTCCTCCCACTTGTTCTGTGAGGTCTGTGTTTTTTACCTTAAACATACAGAGATACAGAAACCATCACTTTGTTTTTAACTCTTTAAAAGTATTGACAAATGATTTTTACAGCTTTAATTCCTTTTTTTGTGCATAAACTCTCACCAAAAAACTCACCGAACCACATGCGATAGATTGGGATCCATGTGAATTTTGCTGTGGGAGTATCCGAGGTCTGCACTGTAGGAGATCATCTGAACATGGGCCTCCTCATTTCTTTCTCTGTGAGTTGCGAGTGCGATCTGGTACAGCTGCAGAAACAAAACAATAATACAATAAATGAATTCATTGTGTAAGGAGGCTGACACATCCTGTAAATGTCTACTTTACCTTCACACCCATTTGATAAGGTACGACGCTGTCATCCTTTGCATGAAGTAGAAGAAGTGGACAGGTCAGTGTCTTCAAACTGCAAAGAAAGATGAAGGGAATATAGGCAGTTATAAATGGAACACAAAAAACTATTTTATCTTATTTTTATATTATTATAACAAAATAGAAAGTTGTCAGAGGATTTAATACAGAACATGATAAACAACATACTTTAACACTACTGTTATCATTAGCCAAAACTATGTCATTCATTTCCAATATGTTCCAATCAAGCTTTCAAATCCCGGAAGGAACATGTACAACTGGAAGAAAATGAAAAACAACACACCCATACTTTACTGTACTATGTAGAGCATTAAAAACAAAGTTTCAGTTAAAAAAATTATTTAGTGTGACCTTCCTTTTACATTTAACATGTCTTAATCCTTTTGTTCAGACCAAATTAAATTTTTGGTATTCACTTTCAGATTTTTTATTCCAGGTTACATTCAACACATGCCAGATGTTCTAACGGTATTTGCTGCTTCTTGTCATGGGGTCAGGGGTCACACTAAATACTGACTTTAACCTTTAGAACCCATTTAGTTCCGTTTTTCGTGTGTCTTTGAAGGCTGTGCACGTATTTCCTGTATTTTCTTGTTGTATCTTGTATGTAGAAATAAATAGGCATGTTCACTTCAACGCTGCAAAAACAACAAATCTAAAGGCTGACTAAAACTTTTGTACAACACTGTACGTATGTATGTGTGTGAATATATATTTATGAATATATGTATTTTCCTGATCAAAGTTTTAAGATCAGTTGCAAAATAGGAAGAATTCACATTTTGCACTGTTGAATCTTATAAAGATGCAAAAAATGCAAAAAGAAAAAATGGAAGTGAGACAAAAAAAAATCTGATTAAGCAATTATTGAAAACAACAATTAAACTGAAATATGCTGTTCATCAGCCGAACAACAGTTTAGGACCACAGCTAAAAAAACCAAACCCTAAACTAGAAATAAAGTCTCAAGAAGGACTCAGAGATGAGTAGCTCCACTATTCTTGTTGATCACTTCAAAAATTCGTTTCAGCATGCTTGATTATTATTATTATTATGATGATGATGCAAGTGTTTCCAGGAGGCTAGTGGGAATGTTGCTTCAAGTGGTGAAGATGGCTTCATGGAGGGCATCCACTGTCAGGAACTGATGCCCATTTTTGTTAACTTTCCTTGCCATCCAGAAAGTGACACTGAATCCACATTTTTGCACAGATAGGGCTTTTTAAAAGCTGTGGTCTTTAACTTCTGATCGGCTGATGAACAGCCTATTTCAGGTTAATTGTTGTTTTCCATACACTGCTTACTCAAATTTTTTTTTTTGTCTCACTCCCAGTTCTTCTTTTTGCATTTTGAAACTCTACTTAGAACCTTCTTAAGATTCAACGGTGCAAAATGTAAATTCTTGCAATTTTTCAACTGGTCTTAAAATTTTGACCAGGACTATATATATATATATATATATATATATATAATATATCTATATATATATATATATATATATATATATATATATATATATATATATACATATATGTGTGTGTGTGTGTGTGTGTGTGTGTGTGTACATACGTGTATGTATGTACAGGTACATCTAAAAAAATTAGAATATCATGATAAAGTTCAATATTTTTTATCATTTCAGAAAGTGAAACCCATATGAAACCCACCGGAGCAGTGCCACAGGCTGATCACCTCCATGACACAACGCATTGATACAATAATTCATGTAAAAGGAGGCCCAACCAAGTCTTGAATACATAGAAATGAACAAACTTTTCAGAAGCCTGACATTTCTGTTTAAAATATCCTTTTTTTAATTGATTTTATGCAATATTCTAATTTTCTGAGACACTGAATTTGGGGTTTTCATTATCTGTAAGCCATAATCCTCAAAATTTCAAGATATAAGGCTTGAAATATTTCACTCTATGTCTAATGAGTCTATAAAATATGTGGGTTTCACTTTCTGAAATGTGTGACAAAAAATATTGAACTTTTTCATGATATTCTAATTTTTTGAGATGTACCTACACACACACACAAAAAGTATATATAAAACAACACAAGAGCAGTGAGTAAAAGACAAAACAAAAAACAAAAGGCTGTAAAAATAATGACGTAAAAGACAAAGTGAGTTGATGAAACAAAATTAAGATGACATTAATGACAAAAAATGAAATGAGACATAAACCATGTAAAAGATCAAATGAGGTGAAGACTGTATATGTATGTGTGCATATGTATTTAGAGAAATGTATATGTATAAATGCATATGCATAAACTGCAACACGGTTAAAAAAAACAAAAAAAAAAAACACTGTACAGACAAAAAATATAAAATACATGAAAAACTCATGAAACAACATAAAAGAAATGAAAGACAAAAACAACTTATTTTATTATTTTATATATTTTTTTGTAATTATTTCATTTTATTTCAAATATTTTGTGTCTATCGTCATCATAATACTTCCAATTCAACAAGTCATGTATTTCTGAATATTTTTATATGTATTTATTTGAAATCATTTGTGTGTGCATGGTAATGTCCAACAAATGTATAACAACATACATTTGCTCAAAATTGGGCACCTTTACCGTATCTAACAGGGAGGTGTTCATAAGTAATATGGAGTATCATTAAGTATTATGGAGTGCTATGGGTAGAAGTGAGCAACTATTTACTTTCCTGAATTGTTAAAGTTATTTTATTGTATTAATTTAATAAAAGGTTGAAAATGCTTTAAAAGTTAAAAAACAGCTGTAGTTACATCAAGACAAATGTCACATATGTATGTTTTTATGCTGACAGGGACAGATAGACAGTCAGACAGACAAACAGACAGACAGACCCTAACCTTAGCAAGCCGATGTCGAACTACAATCTCTCCGATCCGAGTGTATGGAGCCTGAAGGATGACAGCGTCGACAGCGGACCCTGATAATAAACACAGACGTAAATCATCTATTTTTCACCTTAGATGTTTATTGACCACATGTTAAAGACATTACCTTGTTCTTGTAACTTCACTGCAGCATTTGTTGCCACTCTTGAAATAAATAAAGATGAGGTTTTATATTCTATTTGACATATGTTAATCCATCTGTTTTTAATGTCATTGATGTTAGCGGTTTAGGAGAGTGTAGACAAACTGACCCCGTGCCTAGAGAATGTCCCCACAGATAGACAGGACTTTGTCTGCTGTATTTTTTAACCCACTGGTAAAGGGAGACGACGTCGGTGGTCAGTCCAGCCTCACTGGGCTCCCCGCTGGAATCTCCAAACCCTAATGATGGGACATACAAACCATTGTATTAAGACAATGGAAAGACTCAGTTGATGTTTTAGATGTGGACACAAGCATGTCAACATATAAGATCGGTCACTTTACCTTCTGTCATTTTTATTTTTCTTATCACTTTTTTGTGGGAATAGACACAGCCATAAGAAAAAGACAGCAGAGCCTCTGAGAATTTTGGGGTTTTACAAAGTCATCCTGATCCTATTGGATTCTATATTTAAATCTAACCTCAGAGTGTAAATGACAAATAACAGAACAAAAAACAAAAATGAAGCCAAAGCAGTATGTGAAAAACTAATTATGCCCTTGCAATGCTCCCCCCAGAATTAAAAAGCTCAGTGATTTATTAACCATCAGCTTGTGTTACCACCACAACATATGTTTCAGCACTTTGCTGGTCTGGGCCATTCAGGTGTGTCAACACAATGCAACACAAGAGAGGAAAGACATCAGAAATGAGCTTAGATATGCAGCTGTTACTGCCCATCAGTCTGGGAAAGACTCAAAGGCCATTTCCACATAATCTGCACTCACTAAATCCACAGTAAAACAGAATATTTTCAGGAAAACATTCCAGACAGTTCCTGATCTTCCCTGAAGTCCCAGAAACGTTCACCAAAATGTCAGACCATTCAATGCTCAGAGAAACTGCAAAAAAAACTCAAAAGCTACATCTCAGACCTCACAGGCCTCAGTTAGTATGTGTGTTAAACAGTACAAATAGAAAAAGACTGAAACAGGATAAAGCAACAATATGTGTCTTACCTCTGTAGTCTAAAGACAAGACATGATATCCGGCAGCGCTTAAGATCTACAACAAACACAAATCTGGATTTCACCTACAGCTGAATGTCAAACAAAACTGTTCGTCAGTTGTGCTTTAAAACACAAATCTTACCTTTACAAGAGCAACTCTGTGCTCTTGAGCCCTGCAGAAATAACAGGGGACAATGAATATAAACAAGTGGCTTTTAGAATAATGAAGCGTCACATGCAGTTTGCATGTCCATAACCCCAGGAGCCTCAGCAGTCATGTAATACCCACTAGGCTCCATTAGGATCAATTCAAGGGTCTCTTTCCTGCCACACTCATCCCACCTGGTCCCTTCGTTGCCATGGAGATAGATAATAACAGGATTGTCGTCTGCCAGAGTCTCCCGGTACCACTCAGGGCTCCCCCCATGGGCCTCCTCCCACTGGCTGGCAGCCAATGTATGCCTATGAGACACAAAGGGAATGAAACACAGAGCAAACAGCACCAGCACATACATCTGGATGCACTGCACAGCAGAAGCTAAAGGTCTCGTAGCCTAATGAACAGCTTTTGGTTCTATTGATGGTGAAGCCACCTGTGACTCATGGATGAGTGGATTCAGGACGATGACCTACCATACACCCAGTGTGACGCCCCCCTCTGCGTGGAGGTAGAAGTTACGAGTGTGGTTCAGGAAGTTTTCGGGTCTGCTGAGGTCAGCCATCAATGGAAACCGCACTGAAGATGACAACACACAAGGTCAGCATCCTTTTACAATCTATCAAACCCTTTTCCTGCATGCATTATACAGCTTATTACCCAGAGTTTTAAAGACTGTTTTATTTGAAATTTTGTTTTAATTTTCATCAAGTTTGTTTCATTTAAGTCAGGGGTGGGCAACCCATGGCTCCGGGGCCACATTTGGTTCTTGGGCCCTTTTCAAGTGGCTCCGTGTGGCTTTGTCAAAAAACATAGAGAATGAATAACACTTATTTTTTTACACATTTTGCTATTATTGTTGCAACCATAAAGTTATTCTGATGTTATATACTTGTAAAAATGTAGACTACACTCCAAATGAATCAAAACACAGAAGCAGTAGTTAGTAAAGTAGACACTGACGGAGGAAAGCCTTCACATACTTGTCATTTTTTTTCCTACACAAACATAATAATGACAAATGCCACCATTTCTATAATGTACGTCTGTCATTTCTTAAGTTCTGTAAATGCACAGAAACTTTGATTTATTCTCAAATTATTCCGTACAGAGCTTCTAAAACAGTCACTGCTTTGGGGTAAAACATATACGGATATCTTGTGGTTCTTTCGTTTTTTCTATTTCTGTTCTAAAATGATAAATGATGATAGATACTGTAGAAAGTTCAGGTTGCTGACCCATGGTTAGAGTGATATTTAACATGTTATTCAATGGAAAAGTAGTAAAATGAATGATGTACAAATATTACTTTCTGTTTCTGTATAATGTTTTTGCTACAATTTATCCATCCTTGTCCAAGAAATTTTCATTATAAACACAAAAATAGTTCATATTTTAAGTCTTTCAGCTCTTCATCATAACATCTGACAGATTCAAAAATACAAAAGCAAATATCAGTTGATTCTAAATATATTGCTGATGTACTGGTACAGCCCACAGTTAGAAATATGATGTCTTTTTAGGTTATGTTGGTGGTGTTATTGTGTATACAAGCTCAGTTATTAAAAAACAGAAAAACATATTTTAGAAACAGAAAAAATGCTGAAAATATCAGTGTGATATGAAAAAACTGAGGATAAATGTGTGTAAAAACCTGCATCAGTTGGTGAGGGAAAAATAACACTGATGTCACTTTTACTTTTTTTCTAAAATATTCCCAGGTTCTCAGATCTGTGAGATCAATGCTGTTCACATGTTTTGTTTGTTTAAGCTCATTTAAATTGTCTTTGAACAAATGCAACAGATATA
Source organism: Sphaeramia orbicularis (assembly GCF_902148855.1). NCBI lineage: Eukaryota > Metazoa > Chordata > Actinopteri > Kurtiformes > Apogonidae > Sphaeramia > Sphaeramia orbicularis. The sequence continues at coordinate 4,900,899 of NC_043978.1, read as the reverse complement.
ATATGATGTCAAGCAAACACAACTCTGTGTGGACTGAGTGGACTGTTAAATGACATTCCATACAGTATATGGACGGGTCTGAGGTTTATAGACACACTCCAGTATTTCCTGATATTATAAGAATAATATAGACATTATCTGAATAAGTTGAATATCTAGTTATTAATTAGAAGAATGCATAAAATAAGATATTATTGTAATTAATTAATACAGACTATCATGATGAGAATATATTACCAAGTTTATTAATGACTGTATTTGTAGTAAATATTTAACGTGCATATAAATATTACAGTTATATTAAAAACGGTTGATCATGCAATCTGATTGTGTCTGTTGTGACAGAAAAAGTGTATGTGAATGCTTTGTGTTAATGTAAAAAATATACAGGAAAAAAAGCTGTGTTAACAAAGCAAAGGAATGAGAATTAATTTAATTATTAGTTTGTAAACGGGTGGGAGTCTATAAGTTATACTTCTTCCCACTCCTTTTCGAGCGCCGAAGAATTCTGTTTGACCATGTTGTATGGTTCTTTGTTATCTGATGATTCTATGTGCTTCGAAATAAAACTAAACTAACCAACTAAAATATTTTTACCTGTCCATTCCTGTTGACTTTGACAACTAAACATATTCCAAATATGAAACCTCATGTCTGACTATAAACTCTGTATTTTAGTGTACTTCTGGGCTGATAACAATGCTATATGTAGACATTAGTGTTGTTAGAGTGAGTCACTGGTGCATCTGACACTCTGACCGAAGGGAGATGATATTGGATTGAACTGAACAGAGGATTAACCCTTTCATGCATGAATTATGACAACCTTAGACAAGATTTTTTCTTGAGTGTTTCTATTCCTCCTTAGGCATGAAATAAACAACGCGATCAAGCTTTTTTTTAAAAATGGATTTACAAAATGTCCACTCAGCTATACCATGCATTTTATTCTTGAAGCAAAGAAACATGTATTCCAAAAGGAGTATAAGAGAGTCATATGGAAATAATGAAATAAAAACATTTTTAATGCAGCTAATCTGATGTTTTCTCACAATTTAACAAATTCTAATACTTGTTATTACTCACTTCATGGACATAATTATGCAAAAAAAAAAAACAACCAAAACCTTTTTGTTTTTAAAAAAAAACCCAAGCTGTTAATTACAGTCCAACAATTAACAATGTATTTACACTCAAATATGTTACTGTAGATCAGGTTTATCGAAAACAGCAAAGTTACAGTAATGGAATGAATTGCAGTGTATGGGATGGTGCCTGTGTCTCTCCAGGTGTGTGTACTAATACTTAAAGGTTAACTGTGCATACTGTATATGTGAACTAATGCTACGGAATGTGTGGGTGGAGCCTTAATTTCTTAAATGTTTCTAATTTTATGAATGCTGGGACTTTAAATCTTACCCAGGGAAAACAGTTGAAAAATAGCTTTTTTGCTAATACTGGCACATTTTGAGAAATGTTCATTAATGTGTACTGTCCCTGCTAAATAAACAAATAAATATCATAAATAAATAAATATGCATCCACTGTGTTGGCTGATTATACAACAAAAACAATAATACCCGTGAATATACAAGAAGAACAGCTGTGGAATAGCTGTCCACTGGAGTAACCACTATGTATGAAAGGGTTAATATTAGTTTGAGTCACGGCAGTAGCACTAATTTAGTTTTGAAAAACTTTGCTAATGCAGTTGTTTAGTTTTTCCCCATGTGTTTCTGAAGTTCACTGAAATTAAATAACAATGATAATAATAAGCATTTTAAAGTATTTTATACTTTTTTAAAACTTCTATTGGAAAATAAATCACATTTATGCAAAAAGTTTCCAACTGGAGCCTGTCTCCCTCACTTCCGCTGAACACACTGTGTGAGTACATTTTACAATCACTCTACAATGAACAGAGTGTGTGCAGAGGTGGTTTACTTACACATGTGAGAGAATATGACGCTGGCCAGTATCCAGGGGAACATGTAGAGCAGAACTGGCACTGACACATAGACCGTGATCAGAAACAGCACAGCCCTCTTCAGTCCTGACACAGATGACATTCTATTCCCTGTCCAAAGCAGTCTGCTCCTCCTGAAAAAGTGAAAAACTGAACCACAGTGTCGCAGCAGCTTCCTTCAGATAACAGCAGGATTGTGAAATAACAGCAGAAAAGCAGGTCAACGTTCAGGCCGGTCTCTGCTGCTGCTACAGCAGTTGTTTCTTCTGTGGAACAAGACAAACAACAGCGAGAAAAACCTGTTCATGTCTGAACCACAACAGCTCATCCCAGAAGCATGTGGGAGCCAGAGTGCCCACATATGGACACACCCACAGGGTGAAGACATGAGGAGCATGAAAGCAACAAAGTCAAAGGTCCACAGGTCACCCTAGAGCTCTGTAAGGTTCTGAACACTGCAAATCTTTAAAAATAATTAAATCCAACAAATAAATGCTACACTGTTAAAACTGAGATTGGGTTAAATTTATATAAATTTAAAAAAAACACTTAAATTTGCAGCAGCTGAAAATTCAGGGGCAAAAATTCAGTTTGAATATACAGTCCTTCCAAATCTGCATCATGAAGTAAATTTCCTATAGCTTTAAAACACAGGCAAAGACTCAAAGTGTCATGTCTTCTCAGACAACTGGAACAATAAATGGGGAAATGTAACTGTGGATTTCCCAATCACAGTAAAGAGACTATCAAGCACAGCCGCTTTAACAAAATAAGGTAGAGGCAACATTAGGTTGAATTAAGCATGTTAAAATCATTTATTAATTAAAGTCTTTAAAATTTCAGTTAAAAAAGCACCCAATTTGTACCAAATTTTGCAATTTTGACAAAAGTTTGTCACTGCTTAAGACTTGGCTCTTACTGATATTTGATACCTAAAAAAATATGAGAAAAATCTCAATATTATCTAAAATGTTCAAGTAAATCATTTAATTTTAGTTATTATTTTTTGGTGAAGGTAGAAATTTCAGGGTAAACCGAAATATATTTTATATCAACACAAAATAAATAGTGTTTAGACATTTTCTAAGGAGACTATTTAAGCTACGGTGGACTCCATTGGTATGGGTCAGGGTGGGGGCAGAAGTTGCATTCAGCAACTTGGCCACTAGACATCACTAAGTATTAACCAGTGAACCTTTAATACACTGGGAGTATATTGCAATATATTTCAGAGTTCTGAAATGCAAAACATTTCCAACATCGGGAAAATTCACTTCATGTCTAGTTGCTCCAAGTCAGTATATAATAATTCAAACAACGGCCTGTCTTTAGAGGCCAACAATTTATAGGACTATGGCAGAGAATACAGTATAATATTGTATTGGGACACCTGAAACTATATACACACCTTGATTATATAAGTTTAACAGTCTAGCATTCTATTGGACTGGGTTTAACTTTGATTGCACTATGTTTTCACCGTGTCAGTGTTTCAATAAGTTTTTGCCACATCACAACATTATTAACATCATTTCATGGACATAAAGTTACTGAACTCAGACCTGACTGACTGAATCAACCCCAGGTCATTACACTGCCCCCACAGGCTTGGACTGTAGACACTAGGCATGATGGGTAATCAAGTCATCCATCTCTCTTCTTACGCTGATGTATCCACCACTCTGGAACAGGGTCAGTCTGCACTCACCAGACCAAATGACCTTTATTAAACACAGTCCAATCTTTATTGAGGTTTTGCACAAACGTCATATGATCACGTGGTTTTCTGTTTACGACGCCATATTGGTAGGCAAGCTTTCCTTGGATCGTACAGCGTGTTAAAAGATGGACCTGCTAAACTCCTGTGTGCCGTTTATAACTTAGCTTTCACCAATTATAAGTTAGGCAGAAAGACCGCTCGGTTCCACTGGTGTCAGCGGTGGTTCTGGCCTGCGTGCTTGTTGTGCTTAGCGGTGTGGAAAAAAAGACTTGTCATCATGTGGTACGGTGATGAAAACTCCTTTAAACCTACAAGGAGGGCTTCCCCTGGCCTATCACCCTATGGAGACAGAATGATCGTGGGTCTACCTGCTCCCTTTGCCGGCGATGGCAGCCAGAGTTTCCTCAGCTGGAAGTGGCAGTCGGAGCTACAGCGGGAGACACCAGTGAGTTCAGCTGGAGCTGGTGACAATACTCCCCACCCGTCTGTGACAGTCTGCTTTTCTACTATGGGACAGCCTTCCCCATGCGGTCAAGTCAAATTATGTGGCCGTGAAAGAGAAGATGGGATCGGCTTTTGGACAGAGACAGTTAATGGACCGTTTTAGAGCTAACATGTCGGCTCGTTCATGAGTTCTGGGGCAGAGCCTGGAGGTGTACGGCTGATGTGAGCCGGCTGGAGCTGGTACTGGTGTTTTAACCTCCGAGTTTGCGCGCATCACTGTTGTTAGTAAACATAGAAACTCATCTGTTGCCGCGTTTCCACTACATGGAACCCGCTCAACTCGGGTACCAGATACTATTCCTGGAGACCGTTTCCATTACAGGATACTACAGACTTTACAGTACCTGCACGTCACAGCGATGCGGCGCGTTACTTCTGTGTTGTCTGCTCAGAGTTGCTGAGAAACTCACTCGTTGCTTGTTGTCTCGTCAAGCTCATGCTGAATTTTTATGTCGGCCACCAAAGACTGAATCTCCTGACTCAATGGTGTAGTTTTGCGGGCTGTCATCATGTAGATTGATCTACCGCTACATTTACTGTAAACTTCCGCATCTGTTTTTTGTAAAACAGCGGGTCACAGAGACAACTCTCTGACCAATCAGTGGTCTGCAGTGTTTACTCGTCACGTTTTAGTACCTGTTCCCCAGTCTTGGAACCTCGGCGGAGATGATACCAAAAAAGTAGTACTGGGTACCAGATTCCAGGTCCTTTTTCGTAACGGAAGCGCAAAAAGGCCGAGTCAAGTCGAACCGAGCCGGTACCACGTAGTGGAAACGCGGCATATGGTGCTTTTATCACAAGCAGACATATCCGCAGATAACAAAACACGAGTCCAAAGAAATACACGATATAAAGCAACAGTTCTGACTTTCTGGATCCAGATAGCGTGCCTACCAATATGGCGGTGTAAATAACAATCACATGACCAATGACGTCAGCTGCAAGTCCTCAATGCTCGTCATCAAACTAACGGATGTTTAAGAAATAAAATGTTACTGCATCAGTTACAGGGTTGAAAAACTGAAACATGAATCACTTCAGTAATTACCCAATGGAAGATTTAACATATTTGACTGATTAAATCCAGGTGAGGCTGTTTTTTGCCAGGCTGTGTATTTTCATTGCCCTAGACCAGGGGTCTCAAACATGCGGCCCGGGGGCCAAATGCGGCCCGCCAAAGGTTCCAATGCGGCCCGTGGGATGAATTTGCAAAGGGCAAAAATTCCACATTCAAGGCTGTGGAACTCATTTTACTTAAGGTTCCACATACATGCACAAACAGGAGAACCCACATCACTCCCATCCTTAAATCTCTCCACTGGCTCCCTGTTCTATATCGTCTTCATTTCAAAATTCTTGTGCTAACTTTCCGGGCTCTACATGGCCAGGCCCCTGCATACATTGCTTCCCTGATCCAGCCCTACAGCTCGACTCGTAGCTTGAGGTCTTCAGGACAGCACCTGCTGATGGCTCCACGGACCTGTTTTAGCACACGCGGTGACAGGTCTTTTAAAGCTGTGGTACCACGTCTATGGAATGACCTGCCTCTACACCTACGGTCCATGGACTCTGTAGAGAGCTTTAAGAAACACCTCAAAACCCTCCTGTTCAAAAAGGCTTTTTAGTCTCCCACCTGACCCAGGACCACCACAGACTGATTACACTCTATGTATTCATCATAACGTACTCCATGTGTCATCCCCCCCCCCCCCCCCCCCCCCCAGTCTCTCTATATCTCTATCGCTCTCTCTTTTCTCCTCCTTTACTCTCTCTCTCTCTCTCTCTTTAACCCCAACTGGTCAAGGCAGACAGCCATCCTTCAGGAGTCTGGGTCTGCTCCAGGTTTCTGCTGTTAAAGGGAAGTTTTTCCTCGCCACTGTCACCAATCACAAGTGTTTGCTCCTGAAGGATTCTGCTGGGTCTCTGTAAACTTAATTTGATTCTGATTTGAATTGATAAAGCACTTTGTGACTCTGTGAAAAGTGCTCTATAAATAAAATTTACTTTACTTTACTTACTTTATACAGACCAATATGATCTACAGTAAAATAATAACAGCATCATAGCCTACAGAAAATAATGACTCCATATTCTCAGTCTGATGTGAAAAAAAATAATATTACATCATGACTATAAATAATGACAACTTCAAATTTTTGTTTTTGTTTTAGTGCAAAAAATAACATTAAATTATGAAAATATTTACATTTACAAACTATCATTTAACGATAAAATGTGAATAATCTGAAATGTTTAAAGAAAATTAAGCACAATTTTCTGCCTGTTATTAAGTGTTCGGTGTCTTTTTAGATCTGATCCATAATGCACAACTATGATTAAGCTGAGGCATAATATTGTTAAAATTGCACTTACTTTTTTAAAAGAAGTTTTTGTTTTTTCAGGTTATTCACATCTTTTTTGTTTGGATAGTTTATAAGTAAGTATTTTCATAATTTAATGTTGTTGTTTTGGTTTTTTTTTGCACTAAAACAAAGGCAAAAATTTGGAGTTGTAATTATTTCTTATTTTACTGGTCCGGCCCACTGGAGATCAAATCGGGCTGAATGTGGCCTCTGACAGAAAATGAGTTTGAGACCCCTGCCCTAGACCAAGGGAGTCAAACATATGGTCTGTTGGCCAAAACCCTCCAAAGGGTCCAATCTGGCCCACAGAATGAATTTGCAAAGTCCATAAATTACAAAGAAGACACTGACAGTCAAGAGTGTCACTGAGTTTTTACAAGTTGTATTGATGATAAAGTTCAGTGCTGTATTTTTCATTTCCAGATACCTGTTACAAAATATTTTGTGTATTTGTAGATCCACTGTGATCTGTTACTTGTAATGCACTTGTGTAAATGAGAAGCAATTGCATTCATTTTCTTAAGACATTTCTGGTTGTTCATGGATATTTATTTCATTCACATTTTCGTTTAAATGAAGACCCAGGGCTACTGTTGTGGCAGCTCCAAAATAAATTTTCTCTCTATTTAACCTTTCTTAAGTGATTCATCACCATTTATTCTAATATTATCCTCTGTATTTTCCATTTTTCAGTGTAAATCAGGTATTTTCCTATATCTATTTCACAAATCATGTAGATGTTCATTTAAGTTCAGAGTAAATTCCAAGGTTATTATATCAAAACTGACTAAAAAGTGACTTTTTCAGCGAAATGTCATTAAATGAACATAAACCAAGTGTCTCCATCCACTTTCATTTCACAATTCCATGGGTTTTACTGGTGAACCAGTTTTGTAGAAGATGATGGTGTTTCCATGGTCACTACAGAGCCTCTAAACGTCTAAATGGGTCATATATGATGACCATGAAAAGGTAGCCAACTGCATTTTACACCAATTATTTACATGTGTTGACAGGATTGGTGGATCAACAGTTATTAAACATTTTACATCAGTAGATAATTTTGGTCGATGGTGAATGTTTTGGTTTAGTATAGTTTGTAAATGTTAACATTTTCAACTGTAATTTAAACTTTTCTTATTGCTTTAGTGCAAAAATGTCAGAGTTGTCATTATTTATAAGTTGTTGGGCTCCATGGGTTTGGTCCTCAGGGGGCGGGGCTGGGACTACAGGGGGCGGGGCAGTGACCACTAGGGGCCGACACTGTGCTACGTCACTGCCCCTTCCTCAAACAGCCGCTTTTCAAAATCCGCTACAGCCGGAGGAGGATGGAACAGCCGCGGACACAAAGCAGCTTCAGCCACCGTAGACCTCTAACCCCGTCCCATCCTGGACACAAAACACCTCCGACATACTTCCACTACAACCGGAGTCAAACTAAAACCTGTTAACTGGTCTAGTCTGGCGAGAATCTGCCTGCGGACAGATGTAGTCAAAGTTTACCCATACCTGCGTTTAATTAATGAGTTTTTATTTTCGAAAGGAAAGCAGCTGTTTTCTCAGGTCGGTCACTTTCGGTGAGTATTTTTTTTTTATCATTCAACAACAGAAAACTCCACTTTCCCTGGAGCTTTTCTTTGGGTTTATAGTGAAGTCCAGGTCCAAATCCAGCTGCAGCCGTTTCCTCCTGGTCCGTGGATACATTAGCCCAGTTAGCATAGCACACCCCTGACCACAGTTCTGTAAGTTAGACTAGTGTTATCACTTCCTTTATTGGTAAACTGTGTTTAGGATAACATCTACTTTAACTTTACTCAGGTGTTAACGGACAGACAGTGCACCATCTCCCCTCAGGAGTCTGGGTTTTTATCTGTAATAGACCTAAAAGGACACCTAAACCTTTAAAAGTTGTCAGCTGTGGGCTGGAAACTATAAACCCCTGTAGTGTAGTTTACAGCCTGTAATTTGCTGCTGCATTTTGGCTTCACTGGGAATTACTGATTTGATAAAGTGCATCCTGAGCCTTGTTTTCAGATGTTTCATTCCAATATTATGAGTATGATACCATTTTACAAGATACTGGCTGCAGTGCAAACACAAAGAAGTTCCTTAAATACTTATTTTCTATTGTTTTTTAAGCTATAGCCAGCGCAGTAGTGCAAAAAATATTAGCTTTGCATCGGTATGTCTCATTATAAAGATGATTATGGTCTAATAACTAACTAGGACAGGACATTTGCATAAAACTGGCCTCCTGAGCAGCAATTGTTTATTCAGGAGAGGATGACGGGAACGAAATTAAATAAATATATTTTTTAATTTTTTTTTTTAGAAAACATAAACCCTAACACTAGGGCAGGGATTTCTGAGTAACATAGGAGCGTATTTGCTTGCTTTTCCTTGATTTTGCAATGTAACAAAAGACCCAAACAGCCACTGGAAACCAAAACCATCTACTGATGTAAAATGTTTAACACCTGTTGATCCACTAATCTTAAAAATACATGTTAACAGTGTTAAATGCAGTTTGTCATGCTTTCATGGTCATCAGATATGACCCATTTGGACGTTCAGACGCTCTGCAGTGAATGTGAAACCACCGTCATCTTTTAGCCTACAACACTGATTCCCCAGTAAAACCCATGGAATTGATAGAGTACAGTTTGATAAACAAAAGTGAATGGAGACACTTGTTTTAAGTTCAGTTAATGATATCTTAGTGGACAGTCACTTTTCCTTCAGTTTTCTCTGTTTGTGAAATAATAACCGTTAACTATAATCTGAGCTTTAATGAACATCTTCATGAATGGTAAATTTAATACAGGAAAATACCTAATTTTCACTGAAAAAATGAAAAATACAGAGGATCATGTTACAATAAATGGGGATAAATTGCTTAAGGAAGGCTAAATAGAAAGGAAAAATAAATTTTGGAACTGTAGCACGGGGTCTGTATGGGTTATTTATCCAACTCAAATATTTTAACTTTTATTTAAAAACACAAAAAAGTAGTAGTGACTTCATGTTGATGTTTTTTTTGTTTGTTTCACCTCTCTCTGCTCGGTGTCTCTGAATCGTACATGCCATCAAACCCACACTGGAGCTTTAAATTACAGCCTTTTGAAATTGGATAATTGTAAAGGCTGGCATTACAATTGGGATTAATCGTGAAGCTCTATTCTTGATGATGAGCTATTTTGAGCTAACTTGTATTTACTTTGTGTTTTCCATTTAAAAGCCAGCAGAATCTTATAGAAGCAACACCCAGTCCTGGACTTCTACACAGGACAGTATACATGTTTTTTGAAAATGCAAAAAACCTTCTGTGTAAAATTATTTTTCTTTCTCTTTCTGAATGATGGAACTGTGTTTCAGCAGGCTGATACATGTTTCATAATGTGTACTTTTAACATCTGTTGATAATTATGTTGACTTGTGAAAGCTGTGATGGTGCGAAGGATTAACCTCCTTCTTGTGACCTAAAGTCGCTCAATTCTTTGACACAGCAGCTGTCAGTCTGTGGTCATCCAGATAAGCAGGAGGACGGCGAAGGGGATAATTGGCTCAGAAGCTGCAAAGATCAGCGACAGCACTGGTTAAACTGTGCTTTGTTTGCATAGAAACATGAGAAAATATTAAGATGATCGTTTTCATACATAGGGGAGCACAGCTTTTGAAAAGATGTCATAGTAGGGAATCATTTATTGCACTTTGTGTGATGTGAGTTGTGCAGATGCAGAATACTCATTTGGGTTTTTGGGGGACAATCTATTGTCTGTAGTCAATGGGTGCGCCCCCCCCCCCCCCCCCCCCAGTCTGGAGTGTGGGACACCTGGTGGATTTCTCGTTGAGCTGACTGAGAGCAGCTGGAAAAGCAGAGGGTCACATGGATGCTGAGTGTATAGATCTACACACCCATAGGTCTATAGATTCTGAGGACAGATGAATGTGACACATCAGAAGCAAGTAGATTTACACCTAGAGAAGGATGAACCATGGCTGTTTGGTCTAATGATGCCTAATATTAACAAACAACATACTCAATTAAATCTTATTGAGAATATAGTAACTGAAGTGTCCCTTACTTTGCAAAGTCATGTCTGAGTTTCAGCATTTTTCCTGCATTAATGGAAATGCATAATTCCTATGATCACATCTTGGTTAAAAAAAAAGAAAAGCTAGATCAGATGAAATTAACAGAATTAACATGCAAAAACCCTAAAATGAAAATATGCCCTGGAAGTTCATCTGCATCCATTAGTTTTAGCCGTTATGATCCTTGCACATGTTGACTTTACATTAATTTATCTTAGCATGAGCTCTAAATGTCTTGGGTGCTACAGCTAACATAGTGGAAGGAACATACCATTTCTATATGCATATGTTTTGCTGCTCAGTACAAGGGCTGAGCAATATGGCCAAAAATCTAATAACGATAATGATTCATTCATATCAATCTATTGATAATCATCATGAAACCATTATTTCTCTCTAGTTTAAAAGCAAATTTTTGGTCATAAGTGAAGGTAGAAGAAATCAGATCAAATCAGAAGAAAACAAAAATCAAAAATAATTCAACAATATGATTGTAAAACATGAAACAAGATGAAAACAATATCAGGTGTAACAATAAAAATGATGCTACCTGTGGTTATAGTGGTCATTTTGTTCCTTTTTATATTTTGATATTGAGTCAAAATAAAGAAGGAACTCAAAATGACCTTGGAGCTGTTTTTAGATTGTAATCAACAAAGACTAAAGCAATCTAAAAATGATTATTTGTGCTTTTAATTTATTTATTTTTTCCTCACCAAAGTCCATAATTCCAACTGAGATGCCTGATAGCGGCCATTGGTCGTTATCAGAGCCCAGGTTTCCAAATACTGAATAATCATCTGTAAAGTGTCCTGTGTGTCAATTAAGCATGAATCATGGTTAACTTGGGGATTAAGTTGCTTTAGAAGCCAAAAATCTACATTTGGCAGGTAAAAAAGTTATTGATGCAGTTACGTAATGCCATTTGGAGGGGACATTTCAATTGGAGAGATTGATAAAATCAGAGAAGTAAGGAAGATCGATCTATTACATAGAATCCAACTGCTGCCATCAGTCATTCCTCTAATACTGAGTGAAAAATGTGTGACAGGTAAAGCACTACGTTAGTGTATGTGTTGGAAAGTAAAAATAGAACAAGTTGTGTGCTCTGGTCTTCTGAGTTCCTGCTATTTCCAGTCATTTTCCTTCCCATAATCCTCAGTAGTTGACCTCCGTTGGCGCTTTTGAGTTATGTCATTTCTAAAGTCACCAACACTCAATCTTCTCTTATTTTGACTCTGTTAACTTGTCTCTCTTGTAAATTTGTTGGCTAAATACAAAAGTGAGCCTTCTAAATTATAGTTTTGGACTCAGTATAGGCATTTCTATCATAACCCAAAAGAAAATGGCTTCTCAGTATCAGGTCTGTTCACTTAAAGACATACACCAATAGAATGAACCAAAGCATTGCACTTGTGTCTGTAATCGATGCTGCCAGACAGTTGGTACTGGCTCAAGGCTTTGGTGTTACTTGCTCATTTAGTCCCTGGTTCTGGTCCATCAGGTCCACTTTACTGTCTCTGTCCTCGGTGACCAGCATTCATGGTATTTAATTTAAACCTGTCAATCAAACCTCTGCCAGGTTGTGTTTCTGTATTATTTATCTTCATTATTTACTCAGCCACTACAAAGTTACCTAATTAGATCTATCTAAAGATGCTAAATACTGTATTGTATTTCTGAAAGATGCTGAACTATGTTAAAACGTCCTTTTATGGGTATCTGATGGAATCAAACAGGTCATAAAATTCCAAAGTGTTTGTGCTGAAAGAGAGTCCCAGTCAGTTCACACTTGGCCATGTCAGTCGATTTCCCTGATTGTCTAATCATTATAATTGGATTAGCCAAAGCTTTCCTCTGCATTTAACCACACAGCAGTGGTGTGTTGGGCTCAGTGTCTCAGATGAATGTACTGTCAGGAGCACTTGCTGGTCACATACATGTTAGTGAGTATCTTCATTCAGGGATTGGAAATGTGTTTTTGCATCTTTTCAATTTTCCTCCTGATCTAAATATGACGTAGCAGTTGAAGATTGTGTATTTGGTTTTGAACAGGGCAGGCTGCTGTCCTGCGGGATGGGTGACGCCCCAGAGCAGGATCACTATGTGGAGCAGTTAAAAGAAGTGTTTAACAGTTTCGACACCAGCGGCTGTGGGTCTCTGAGCTCAGAGGAGCTGGCTGAGCTCTGCCGATCACTGCACCTAGATGACACCACGCCAGCTCTGATCAGCGCTCTGCAGCAGAACCAGGACTTGGACCAGGACTGCCGCACCGCCAGGGTATGTAGCTGAATCTGATCTGAGGTCAGCAGACCTGGACCTTTGTGTCTCTGGGTTTTTTGCTGCTTTGTTTGCCATCTTGTTGGCAATAAAATGTAGCTCCCGTTGACCCTCATCCCAGGTGTGTGATGTCAGGCCGACTGAACCATCTAATCACTGACCATTCACAGACCCGACTATTTGACTGTGGTCTTTTTAATGTAGGATAGTCAAAGAAGTTACAAGGTTCATTTTCTACACCAGCATGTGGACAGACAGATGACTCGCGTTGTGCATGTGCGAGTGTGGGTATGTGTGTGTTTGCGGGGGGTGCGGTAGCAGAGGCCAGTGAACTGATTTCATACCCATAGTCTCTAACAATGAAGTCAAAAAGAAACACCCCCACCTAAAGCTGGCAGCCGCCACCATCCAAGCACAAAAAAAATCTGCACATTCAGGGGGAGCAGCTGTTGATCCTTGAAGTGTGACCCCACCCCCAAACCCCCCCATCACACCCCAGACACCCAGTCCAGGGGGAATTACATTCAGTCCAAGGAATTTAACAAACATGTCATTTAGTCTAAAGGCAGTTGTATTTTATGTTGACATTCTCAGCATTACTTCCTTTTATCTAAGACTATTCTACAAATGCAAAGTCTGTGTTTTCTTCCTAATTCCAGGTTGACTTTGACCAGTTCAAAAATGCACTAATTCTCGTGTTGTCGTCAAAAATTGAGACACCTCAACCTGAATTGGAGACTCTACCTAAGCCAGGTAATGAATCCAGCAAATATTACAAAAATCTGAGTTTTACTTCACAAGATGAAATCCCTGTAAAGATAGTCATTTGTGTTTTTACGTTTTTCTTTATGGTCAGAACATGACAAACACTGAGCAACAGAACATTTCACAGGTCAAACATTCAGAACAATTATAATATCAGAAGTTCCCTCATCAAAATATGCATAATTGAAATTAAATACAACAAAATATACAAATTTAAAGGGTTTGAGCTGAGAAAAGAAACAAAATAAACCCTTTATTGTAAACCTTTTTATATCCCAAGAACAATAATGATCACAAAATAATTTTCATATTATTACAATGATAGTTGGTTGTCAGCAAGGAAAATTATCTAATATTAAAATTAAATAGCAATGTGATATGAATTGATATGGTAGTTATCATTATAGTTTTATCAGCCAGCTTTCTCTGTTGTATATTGGTAAAACTGAAGAACGTCTCCTTTCAATGAGTCATTGAAATGGTGAAGGTGATGGTGTTCAGAATAGTTTAATGGAAAAATAAACAACTTTTTTAATACTCCCAATTTCTAATGTCTTTTTCATCAGTGTTACTGAGTGTATTTTTTGTGTTTCAGTGGTCAGCTTGAAGCCTCCCTGTAGATTTTATTAATTAACCTTTTAACTAAATTACCTCCTTCAGTCATAATTTACAAAAATGTCATATGAAATTAGATAATGTAGAGACTGAGCCATACAATGTGGTGTAAAGTTGTTGCAGTTGTGTTACACAATCAGGGCTAATTGTTAAACTAAATATTGTCCTGTCAATGTTCTTGTCTGTCAGTGAATTGTACAACACCTGAAACAATAACAGACAATTGTTAAACAGTGTTAACCAGTAGGATTATGTCTTCTGAAACATAAGAAAACAACGTAACGGGAGTGTGAGAAACTGGGCATTTTTATGTGGTCTGATGGTTTTTAAAGTGCTCTGTGGATGAGTGGGATGCAGCTGATTGAATTTGACAGATTCTCATCTTACGTCTTCAGAGTCTCCTGAGATCCAACCAAAGTTTGTGAAGGGTAGTAAACGTTACGGCCGCCGCTCCACACCAGAGTTCTTTGAGCCTATCTTTGACTCAACTGAAGCCACCATTTCCAACGCAACGCACCAACGGGATCTGGAAGACAGTGATGACTCAGCTGTTCCTCGGAAGCGTGAGGTAACCGGCTGAGACCCATGTCCTCAAAGGTTTTCCATCCTTGTGTTTCTCCAGATATAGAGATGCCATCCTTATCAGGCCTGCTGTCCTTGCATGGACTGTTTCTCTGCTGGCAGTGTTATTTTTAGCAAATCAGCTTAGTGGCATGCATCACAGATCCTGAAATATAACATAGATGCACCAACTCAGGATTCACAAGGTCTGAAACATTGCATAACTACTACTATCTGGAAATAAGACTGAATTATGAATTTTTTTCCCTGCTTTTTATTTTTATTTATTTATTTTTACCTCAAACATGAAGATGCTATTCAGACCAAGAAATAAAAGATGTTTTACTTAAAATCCAACAAGCAAAAAAATAATGACAAGTGAGAAATGAAGACGTGGTTTGGCTGTCGTCCTCAGTGCTGTTGTTCTGGGACCATGAGGATGCTTTCTGGTGCTGATTCATGAGAAGTGTAACAAAGAGCCTCCAACCAGTCACTGAAATTATATAATGATGACCTGTGTGTAGACATGTTAATGTTGTGTGTAGAGTGAGTAGTCCTGCCCCCCCTCCAGCCGACTTCTACACAAACACTGAACTGAAGTGTGTCTTGGTGTTGACTAATCTAAGTTTTAACAATACGACAGAGTCCAACCGGGGGTCCAGCAGATGGGAGGGGGTAGTTCTTTGGCAGATGAACAATGAGCATTCCCCCTCCCCCTTCCTCGGAGATGCCTATACACCATGTATCAAAACGCTGTTTGCAGAATCCCATCTGTTCTTCATTCCCTTGCTGTTCACATCCTCAACAATGGACGTCTGCCCTGGGCTTGGTTTGGATCCCTGATCCCCAACTTCAGCTCCTCCTCTGATTTTATGTCCTACTACTGCCTAAATGAAATGTTCTCAAACTCATTTTAACTTTCTTTATATTTTATTGGAATTTCTGTGACAGGAACCGTGCATATTGTAAATGAATGTGTGTGTATAGAACCTGTAGACGTATCTAAACTGTAGACCATGAACCTGTTTTAGCTTTTAAGAAACAATACAATGCAAACAGGTTAAAAGTATGACAAATTGGCTGAAACCCCCCCAAAAAACCTCTTCAATTCAAATCTATAATTTCACTTTTAATCTCTTTAGGATTTTTGTTTGCTCAAAGCAGTATTTTGGCACTAAAAAACAAAACTTATGTACTCCATTACACCATTTCATGTGAATTTAAAATATATAAATGCTGTCCCTCGGTTCTGCATGCAGTGATACTCTCAATATACTCTTTACATATTGAAATTTGGTACCAAAACTTGATTGTTTCTCTTTGTATTGAAGTTCAGATCTTCTAGTTAAGATCAGGTCCAAGAACAGCATATAAATTAACTTAGTTTGACAGTAAATCTCTGACTCTGCTTTTCCTTTGTCCTGTGTATTTTTTTGTTCGTATAGATGTGAAAGACATTGTTCATAATGATCTAAAAAAGTCTTTAATTTCACTTGAAATCTGGGGAAAACGTGTATGATTCTTCTATGAAGACATGTGAAAAATGTGTCGTCACACATATTTCCTATTGTAATCAGTGTTTCTGGTTTGCCCACTGAACATCCCAGGGACCCGTCCTTAAACAAAGGCCCTGTTGTGCTTTTTGTCAACTATTTCAACCCCCATCACATGCATACTCAACTTTGTCTTGTCTAAACTTATAAACAGTTGACTGTCTCAAGAGAAAACTAGGTTTTTTACGTAGTTTTTTCTCAGTGTTAGTTTTTTTTGGCAAAACTGATGATGCATTGTTAACCTGTTGACATGATTGAATGGTTTTTGTGTTTTGAATCTAAATTTTGTGTGCACCTTTTTCTCTTCCAGCGTTGGAACGCTCGTGAAACAAGCTCAGAGGAGTATGAAGCAGACGGTACATCCAATTTTCCCCGTTTGACCTTTTTTATAGATAGTTTTGATTAAATGCTCACATGCTGTCATGTTGTGTGCAGGTCAGATGCATCTGTGGAATCCTGATGAACCAAGTACACCTCGTGGATCCATCCTTTCTTTATCGAGCCGTTTGGAGGAGAGGTTGCATGAGGCGTGTGATAACCTGGCACTGCCGTGGGAGGGATGTGCCCGTCACACCGACCTCCTCACTGTCTGTGAACATCTGGGTTTAGAGGTGAGACACAGTTTCAGGCAGTGGTTTTCATTCACATTTTCAGGGATATTTCAGTGGAGCTTTTCACATCTGATTATTAATACTTGATCAAAAGGTTGTGAGTCTTTGCTAAATCATAGATTCATAGATGAAGGTTGAAATGACAAATGACTCTGCTTCTTCTTCTTCTACTTCCTGTCTGCCTGATTCCATTAGTCATCCGCTGGCTGAAAATGACTCCTTACACAGTTCATCACTCCTTTTAGGTTTTTGTAGTTTTGAACAGCTGGAGTAGTACACATGAAAACTGTATATTCTACATGTGTACATGTAAAACTGACATTGAACTCAGGTCAGACTTTACATTTCTTTGTGTGGTACTTACAGCGACGATAAAGGCGTTCTGATTCTAATCACTTTCAGATCACATTGCCCTAAAAGATGCTGCTTTTTTTCTCAGATAAATGGTGAGGTGCTGCAGAGCCTAAGAACTGATGGAATGATGAGTGTTCAGGAGTTTGTGTCCAGGATTGTAAACAACACCCCCCCCACCCCATCCGCCTCAACTCCATACAGACAACTGAAGCGACTCCACTCCACACAGGTCAGGCATTTCTTACATAGAGACATGTAAAAACTGTTTTAAAGATGAATGCCAGAGAGTATTTGTTTGGCCAAATGCTCGTCTTCTAGAATGCAAACACTACTGCATGTGTTTCCAGCCATTTGACGAGGGGGGCCGTAGGATCGCCACCCCCTCCGCCCTGACCAGCACCATTGGTATGCGTTTGTTCTCCACCCTTGATGATGGCACTGGTTACACTGCAGTTGAATGTGTCCTGGATGCCTGGATGGAAGAGGGAATAGAGAACAGTGCTGACATCCTGCAGGTCCACACTGCTGTCTGACTGCAGCACTTTCAGTGATCATAAAAATAGAAATAAACAGCGATACTGAAAATGTCTGCAAAGCTTGAATTTTTTTTTTTTTTTTTTTGCATTATTTTGCAACTCTACAGATGTTGAATTTCAGCCTGGATGGGAAGCTGAGTCTTGGTGACCTCACAATGGCTCTTGAAAATGAGCTGCTAGTTACGAAGAATGGGATTCACCAAGCAGCAGTGGCCAGCTTCAAGGCCGAGATCAGATATCTGCTGTGAGTACGAGTCATCGCTATAATGCAGATTAGTTTGGTCTTGATGTGGTAATGTTTACTCAGATGTGATGCCCTGTATCTGGAGTGATTATAGACTAATTTGAAGTTGAATAAAGAGAGTATTGAGATTAGAGCTGAAACTATTAATTGACTCCAATTCAATTAAAAAATTATTTGATTACAATTTTCCTGAATCAGAGCTTCATTTCCTTAATTTTGCTGCCGATAAACATTAGTTCTACTGTTGTGTTTCACACGGACAGTTATTGTAACCCACATGATGGCAGGATCAACAGACAGTTGTATGTTAGTTCCATGTTCAGTTATTTTTAAGTTAGTAAGTTGGATCCAAATGTGTTGAAGACTGCAGTGTACATGTTTGTAGATGTCATTCAACTTGTTTGTCGTTTATACCTATAGACATTTGTATATATACTTTTATACTGTTTTTATTTCTATATAGATATTTGTTATATATCCTTTTGGTTTTAGATTTTTTGAGGTTTGTTTCAGCTGGTTCTGGAATTAAGGACGAATTGTTTGTCATTTTCAGACCTTTTTACTGTTTTTTTTTTTCACCTATTCAAATAATTGTTTAATCGAATCAAAGAAAATAATCAATAGATTAATCCATTACAAAAATAATCAATAGCTACAGCTCTAATTGGAATGATTTCAGCTTTGATGATAAATGACAACTTGGAAATGTGTGGTTAAGTGGCTGAGAATGACATATTCTTATTCATTACCAAAACCATTTACTGTATCTAATTTCTTGTTTTTTTGTTGTTAGAGAGTGTGTAGACAAAGAGCTCAGGGAAAAAGAAAAAATCCAGTCTGACCTGGAAAAAGCAGAGAAACTGAAAAGTCAGTTTGCTACTGAAGTGGATGAGCATCACTCTGCAATTGAACACATGTATAACCTTAACCTCAGGTAATTTCCTCCTGATTCCTCTTCATTTCTTCATCTCCCCTACTACTAATTTCTGTGATTATGTTTCAGAGTTTTTTTAGTAAGGAAATCTAATTCTGCGTAACATGATATTTAACCTTACACTGTCCTCCATGTTCCCTCTGTGACCTGGTCAACAGGAAGCTTGAGCAGGACCACAAAGAGAAGCTGGCACTGGTCCGATCTGAGCTGATGAAGGAGATGGACCACATCCAGCAGCAGGCTAGCCTGCAGCGAGAGGAACTGGAGGCAGAAGTCAAAAGGATCAGAGACGATGAGTCCTTTCTCAGAGATCACCTCTCCATCTCTGTTAAGGTAACCATTGGTTGTCACATATTTTCACATAATCCTAACTCTTTGTTTTTGTCTCTTCTGGTTGAGCTGTGTCATAGTAGTTCTCTAATAGTTGTTGTTGTCCACAATGAGTGAAATATAGGAAGATTAGAAGCTAAACTGTGGCACCCAATGCTCCCTTTCAGAACATGTTTAGTGAAAACACAATATGAAAACTTTTGATTCACCTAAAGGGAAACATTAAGGGTTTTAAAGGAGTTGAATAGTGAAGTAGGGCTGGGCAATATATCAAATTAATTAGATTAATCAAGCTTTCGGAAAATGGCGAGAAATGGCCAATTGAAATAATTGATAATAATTGAAATTATTCTTCTGGAGACCTTTGATTCTCGTAATGTATTGAGTATGAGTATGTTTCTGTTGTCTTGTCTGGCATATAGTTTTAGTAGAAAGAGTATTTTTGAAACAACTTTTGTCTTCAGTTCACACAGCCTGAAAACAATTGAATACAATTGTAAGTTGTCTATACCGTTAAAAAATTTTTGATTAATTTTCTCGCCATATCGCCCTGCTCTACAGTAAGATGATCAAATTTCCATTCTAGAACGCACTTAAGAATAACAAATGACAAGAGAGGGAAGTATACAAGTTTAGGCAAAGAATAAGGTCAATAAAACTCTGCATTTTGTGTCTCAATCAAAGAATAATCAATTTTTTTTGTTCCCACTAACAACAACTTCAGTGAAAAAACTGAGGAAGAAGTAATAATTCCTTATTTTAAACCCTGTCTCTGTCTTAGGAAAACAGACGTCTTGAGATGGAGGTATTGGACAGCACTGAAAAACTAGTGGAGGCTCAAAGCCAAATTACAAAACTACAGACAAACCTGGACAACATTATGAAGGAAAAGGTACAAAGTGGTTCAGTGTTTTGATTCAGATATCAGGTAAAGTCAACTAATAAACTGATGGATGACGAAGATGATTTTTTTTTTTCTGTTCAGTTTGGAGATCTGGACCCTGGCAGTGCAGATTTGTTCTTGCAGGAGGAACGCATTAAACAACTACGCAGCAGCTATGAAGCTCAGTGCAGGGTAAGTCTTCTGTCTCTAGGTGACTGGAACACTTATGTTTCTGTATCTATTGTCCACAGGTGTAACTCGGTATTTGTAATTGATAGGATCTGCAGGATCGTATTGATGAGCTGCAGTCAGAGCTGCAGGAGTTTCATAGTCTTGGTCGCGTTCACCAGCCCAGCCACAAACCCCTCTCTGAAGAACTGGAGAGTAAAAGCCCTGGCATGGAGTCAGACCCAGGTAAACGTTACCATTACTTCCACTTAACACAATCCAGATGTCTAATGCATAGAAACACAAACATTTGACCTCTAATAACCTTAGACACATGGCCTGACTTTTTATAGGTATTGGCTCAGAGGAGGTTCAGCCATTCAGCCTGAGCCTCGAGGCAGAGATGATGCTGGAGCAGCTGAAGCAGCAACACCTTCAGGAAATGGAGGATCTGAGAAACCAGCTGGAAAGCAAGGTAAGTTCAGAGTATGCTGTGTTAGACCAATACTGGCAACAATGCATTTAAAGGAGAAATAAATGGGACATGTACTAAACTAGTCATGTGGTAAAAACAGATGTACAGCTTCTGTTTGTGAGTTTGACACACTGTTGTGACCGTAACAGCACAGTCATTGCACCTCATGAACTTGGAAATCATCTAGGACAGTGAAACATGAGCGCTAGTTTTGCCAGGTGTAATGTTGCATGTAGTTATACCTTGTAAATTTAGAAATCCATACTCATATGGCCACAAATGTTGTTTGGAACAGGAAATGCCAAGTTTTAATGATGCCATTACACTGAGAGGATGAAATTACTTCTCTGATGTTTAATATGCTCAAGAAAATTTTTTAAAATAAATAAAAAATAATAATTTATTTTAATCTTTCTTTATTCGGCTAGTTTTATAGATATTAAAAACATAATTAAAAATTAAATCATGATTTTAATTGAATTAAAATGGAATTCTTGTTACTCCACACCAGTCCTGCTCTCAGATCAACACTGACTCAATTTTGATTTTTTTTTTTTTTCATTAATTCCTGTTTCTTAACTAGCTTTTGAATCCTTCTACATTTTCCATTTTCTGTCAGATACGTGAATTTGATAAGATGGTAGAAAAGCGCCATGAGACATCCTATGAGCACCAGAAGGCCACCTTAGCCCTTCAGTACCAGCAGGAGGTCCAGGCCTTGAGGGAAGAGAAGACCAGCATTCAGAGCCATGCAGAGGATCTCCAGAGACGACTGGAGCAGGCAATGCTGGAGCGATCCCATCTGGAGAAAAAGCAGGCCAAGGAGAGGGAAGAACTGGAGAATCTGCAGGAGGAAGAAGTTCAGACTCTGAGGCAGCAGCTGCTGGAGGCTCACGCCAAAACCGCAGACCTGGACGAACACCTGAAGACTCTGGAAGCTCAGCAAGAAGAGGCAAATCAAAACTATGCCACTGAGATGGAGGAACTGAAAAAACAGCACAGCACAGAGATGAAGAAACTAGAGGAGAAGCATAAGGAGGAGTTGGAGGCCAGAATTGAAGAAGAAAGAAAGAATTTACAGGATGACAAAAATGAGTGGGAAAAGAGGTTGTTGCATGATACTGAAAGAGAAAAGGAAGTGTTGCAACAGAAGTATGAGGACCAATTGAGAGCCAGGATTGATGAGGTGAAGCTGAAGTTTGAGGAGGAGCGAGCAGAGACTGTGAAGAGTTTGACGGAGCAGTGGCAGAAAGAGAGAGCTGAGCTGGACGAGCGGAACAGCGAGGCTCTGCAGGCGCTGCTGGAGGAAGAGATGCTGAGACTGGTCCAAGAACACGAGCACAAGGAGAGCAAGATGAAAAGCCAGTGGGCGAATGAACGAGCCCGACTCCAGGAGCAACAGGAGGAGGCGCTGCTCGAAAGAATCCTCCAGCAGGAGGCGCAGTTGGAACAGAGGGAGCAGAAACTGAAGGAGGAATGGGAGAGAGAGAAGCTGCAGCTGGAGGAAGACTATGAAGGGATGCTCCAGGAGAGGATGAAGGATGAAAGGGAGAAGCTGGAGTTGGAGAAAGAAGAGGCAGAGAAAAAACTGGAACACTTAATGGCAGAGGATAGGGCTCGTCTAGAGAAGAGCCATGGAGAGGCCATTCAGGAGCTGACCGCCAAACACCAAAAGGAGAGGGACACGCTCAGCAGCATGTTGGACAAACTGCGAGACGACATTGCTCAGGAGAGGTAAGACACAAGGCTCAGACATCTGGCTTCTTTCTGTATTTTCGTGCAAATGTGCTTTGTTTGGGATCATTTCATGCAAACTCAAATGGCATCCTCCAAATTCAGATAATAGATTTTCCATATAAAATCCAAATACTTCTGTAATTTTTTTTTTTTTTCTTTTTATCCCTCGACCAGAAATGGTTTATAATCGTTTTGTTGTCTGCCTGTCCGTCTGTCCATTCAATGACATAATCGCATGATCTGAAGAATGCATTGAGATATCTGCACCAAATTTATACTGTGGATGCATCTTGGCATGGAGCAGAAGCCTATCAAAAATAGGTGACCTTGACCTACTTCAAGGTCAAATGGCCCTGAGCATTTGTAATATCTAAGTATTTTCAGATATAAATATGTACGTAATAAGTTTTACTCAAAGACAATCTAATGTAAATTACAGGGCAGTAACTTTCAACAGAATCTTACACTGTATTTGGCCAAGGGGTGTTAAAAGTGTGCAGCATGTTATGATTTTTTAAATTGGACTCTTATAGTAGAATTTGGTCATAGGTCTGTGTACTCTGAATGCAAGCAGTTTCTCATTTTTCACTGGCTTGAGGTGAAATTTCAACTGAACATCCAAGAAACGCTATTGTGACATATCCAGACCTTTCCCTGCCCTTCACTGGGTCTGTGCTAGTAATGGCTAGTGGTGGTGGTGGTGGTGGTGGTGGGGTGGGGCAGGGGCATATAACCTAAACAAAGAAAATGTGTACAGTTCTACTATTTGTTTAAGTTATTTGGGCCCGCATTTAAAAATCTTGTAATGTTTGATTTAAATAAACAACTGTAACAACTGGTGAGGGGTGAAAGGTCATTGACATTTTCTCAGTATTCCATGTTATGAACTGGGAAAAGTTCTGGTTTCTGGGTGCTTTGGCATAGAATGACGTATGTATTTTTATATTAATAGTTTCTAAAACATTTTGTTAAAAGATTAATGCCACTGTCATGTTGGTAAACTTAAACAGCAGTGGCTTCATAGGCTCACAATGTCCAAGAATTGATTGACCTAAAGGTAACTGTAAACATCCAGCATGTAAAAAATCCTTTTTTAAAGTTATTCAACTAAAACTACAAAACATAGAAATGTATGGAGGGAAAATCTGTTTCTGATTGAATGCTAGTATTTATAGTGCTATTTGGTGTTAAAACTGTTGCTATAACATTCATTGACTAATCATGTACAGGAGGGAAATCGAGATCAGCTTCACCCAAAGAATCAGAGAGGTGGAAGAACGTTTCTCAGATAATCAGGAATCTGCTGCAGAAGGTTTTCAAGCAGATGTGGTGAAACTGGAACAGCATTACCAAAATGAACTCAAGACTCTGTCTGAAAGGCACATGGAGCAGAAGTGTCACTGGGAGACTCAAATACAGATCACTTTGGAGAGCGCTGAGAACCAGAAAAGATCTGCAGAGGAAACTATGAAGCAAGAAGAAGAGCGACTAAATCAGAAGTGGACACAGGAAGTGCAGGAGATAGAAAATGTTCACAAAGAAATAATGGAAGAGTTGATAATGAAGAATGAGCAGTTGCAAAATGAGCTTGACAAGTTTGTTTGTCTTGCCCAAACTAGAGAAATTGAGCTGAGTAAGCAGCTGAACGAGCTCCATAACCGGCTCCAGGATAGTCTGGAAACCAAAGATGAGCTCCTGGCTCAGTCAGAGCGGCGAGTGCTGGAGGCCGAGGCTCTACTGAACCAAGCAGTAGAAGATTTTCAACAGGAGAGGATGGAGCTTCTCAACAGCCACTCTGAACTGGAGGCAAAACACAAAGAGATTCTTTCCATGTCTGAGAGGCAGACTGATGACAGGATCAAACTTATGTCAGAACGTGACGATTTAAAGATGAAGATTGAAGAGCTGGAAATGTTCATGAAACAGGCTGCAGCAGACTTTGATGCTGAGAGGAAGGAGCTAGAAGGAAATATATCCATTCTAGAAGGAAAGCTGAAAGATGACAGAGAAGAGCTTCTAGAAGAGCATGATTTACTTGGAGGCAAAGTGAAAGAGCTAGAGATGGAAGCTGGGCAGGTTTTTACCATCATAGAAAAGGTTGAAAAGAATGAAACTGAAGAGGAATCAAATGGAATAATCACTCCTATGGAGAACTCTAGTGAAGGACATGGAATATGGTCAGCAACTCTGGAAACTCCTGAATATGAAGTGAATGAACAAAATGTCAGTGCAAAGGCAATAACTGAGACACTTAATATAGTCGATGGTAGTTGTGAAGGAATCACAAAGGTTGATTATGAAAATAACCCAGATATCTATGTTGATCATGAAAGCAGTGAGCCACAAGTAACAGTGGATGATGAACGATGTGAATCTGAGGATGTGGGATGTGAGAACGATGTTGGAAATACTTCAGGTGATTATAAGCTTGAAGGTTTAATCCCTGAAGAAAACCCTGTTGCCATGTTTTCCTCAGACGTAGGTGTTTATCACAGTGAAGACCACCACGACTGCAACCAAGATGTACCAGTTCTCAATAAGTCTCACGATGGTGTTTTCAAAATGTCAAAATACAAAGAGAGGGCTGTTCCTTCACGTGGAAAGCACAAAGTCAACACGGTTTCCCCTTTGCTTGAGGCATTTGAAGGTGTCGATGCGGCAAAGGATGGTGAGAATGAAATGTCTGCTGAATCATGTGAAGCGGAAAACCAACCTCAAGATGTCCCAGCTTCAGATGCTGGGAGTTGTTCTCATGAAGATGAGCAGAATCATGAGACTGTGGTTGAACACTTAACGCTGGAGGAAATGGGTGAACTGTTGATGGAAGATGCTGAAAGGAACTGCTCAAATGTTTGTCACATCCCAGGAATCACAGTTGAACTCATTTGTGACTCAGAGTGTGAGCCTTTATTGGAAACTAAAGACACCAAGACAATCACACATGAGTATTTGAAAGTTCCAATTGAAGAAGGTGATTGTGAGGTCCAGGACCACACTCTGATGAAAGTAGAGACTTTGTATAAGAATGCCAGTGAGGAAAATACTCTTCTCCATGAGAAAATTTCTCTGCTTCAGCAGAAGACGGAAATTCTAGAGCTCCTTCTGATTCACAACAGTGAGAAGATTAAAACCAGCCGTCATGTATTAGAAGAAAACTACAGCCTGAAGGTGAGGATGCTGCTTTTGATGGAGCATGTCAAAGAGCTGGAGGTGAAGACTTTAAGAATGACACAACTTCAGATTCAGTATGAGGATTGTACGTGTGAAAATGCCAAACTGAAAGACCAAAACAATGAGCTCGAAAGACGAGTCTGGAGCCTGGAAAGCAGGATGAATATTTACCGTGACTGCCCGGGTCAGCGAATGGCACTCATTGATGACATCGGCAGGATGCGAGAAGAGAATGTGAAGTTGTCTGAACTTCTGGATGACCTGGACAGGACGCAGGATGGAATTCTGTATGTGGACCACACATCCTGCCCCTGGAGTTCTTCAGAGAACGTGTTTCTGGATCTGAACATCCAGGTTCAAGCAGGTAAGGACTTGGAGGACCACTGTGTGGAGCTGAAGAAGCACAACAGCAGACTCCGCAGAGCCATCATGGAGCTCCAGGACAGGTCGCAGACGCTAAATGAAACCACACAGAACCATAGGTAACTGGAGAAAAAATAGGATTCCATCCCTAGGAGCCAATCCTCCATGTCCCACTGTGGTTTTGGTTTTCCACTCCCACCGTAGTCCTGTTTGTCCTCTGTCCAATGATTTAACCCCTAAGACCCTAAACCTTTGTGATATCCAACAAACCTTTGAAGATTTGTGGTTTAGCTGCTTCAGTCTCTGTAAACCACCCTTGAAAGACATGATACAAATGAATTTTTTTTATGTAGATCATCTATCGAATAGTTTTTTTTTCTTCTTTTCAAAAACATCCCTGGTGTATCAAGACCTTTAAATCCACTTAAATATATAAAATGTATAAAATGCATTTTCTGGTAGGGCTGGGTGATTGTTGTCAAGAATGTTAATTATCTTTAGGTAATTATCACAATAAATGTCCAGTCTGTATGTGATTGTATTTTGTCACTGTGATCTAATGTGGTTTTGTTTTTACTGTAGATCTGAAGCCAGCCATCTGTCTGTTGAAAACAGTCTACTCAGGCAGAAGATCGCTGCTTTAAAGGAAGAGGAGTTGAAAGAAGCTCAAGAGGAGCTCAGGTGAGATTTTATTTAATGTTCAAATTATAACTTCACTACCCTTTTTTGTTTTTGTCCCATAACTTTTTCTTTACTTTGGTTGTTGGATGTTAGGCAAACATTGGAGCAATTACAAAAGGAGAAGACTGCCTCTGAAAAGGCAGCAGATGATTTCAACAAACAGGTAAACATGTCAACAAAACCTCTATTTAGAAACAGTTTCACATGTGACGTGTATTTATTCTGTAGCCACCCTCTGAGATGATCATGGATCTGTGTGTCTGCAGATTTCTGAGCTCCGTTCACAGAGCCAACATGTAGAGGACAAGAATGGGATTCTGTCCCAAAAAAATGCTCAATCCCTGGCCAATCTGGAAGAGCTTCAGCAGCAGCTGGCAGAACTGATACAGGATGATGACAAGAGGGAGGCGTTCCCTGCTGAAGAAAAACTAAAGGTAAATGGTGATTGATATCAGTCTGTGCTGGTGTTAGTATGTGGTGTGGTTGGTAGTGGTAGTTAATGGGTGGCTGTTTTGTGTTAGCTGGCAGCATGTGTGTCTGCTCTGGAGGCAGAACTGACCAAAGCTTTGGAGGACACTGCACAACTGGAGGAGAGGAATAAACGGCTGTCACAGGAGGTGTGTGACCTCCAACAGAAGGTTAGTGTCAGCAAACGGACACATTGATGGATCTGATAAACATCAGCTCAAAAATCCGACTGACCATTCAGGATTTTGAACTTGTTTTAAAGATAAATAATTTGAAGAAATGCTTTAGTATTTTGGTACCACTTTACAATAATGGTGCAGTGTTTATCTCTGCTGTCTTCTCTCTGTGAGGGGTTTCATGTTCTCCCTGTGTCTGTGTTCTGTCTGGGTGCTTCAGTTTAGGTAACATGGTTAACAGGTTTTCTGGTGAGTCAGAACATGGACAGTGGACATTAACTGTACTGCAGATTTAAACTTTTCTGGAGTGGTGTCATTTTTCAGCTCCGTAGGCTGCTGGGAAGAATTCATTTAAAAAGTAATTGTTAGTTCTAACAAATTACTTATAAATAAATGAAATTGTTACTTTTTTCAGTTTCCACCATTATCATGACACTTAATACAGAAGTGTACAGCTCTATATTCAGACTTTAGAAATACTCATAGCAGAATACAGTACTGTTACCAAACTGATGATTCAGTTCAATTCAGTTTTATTTGTAGAGGACTATATCACAACAAGGTTGCCTCACAGGGCTTTACAGATTAGTTGGATATGAAAAAACAAACAGTCAAACAAACAGTAGATGAAGGAATGGATTAATATCCCGGGCATCCCCCGTCCTTAGACCGTCCTTCTTGGCAAGGAAAAACTCCAAAAACCCAGTGGGAAAAGAGAAACCTTGGGGAGAACCACTCCCATGGATGGACAGGCTGTAGATGCACCAGGACTGATGGACGTCCATTTGCAGATGTAGTTCCAGCCTGTAAATATGAATGAATGAATGAATGTTTATTTCAGTTAAATACAAAATACAAAACACATACATATTTAAAAAAACAACAAAACAAAACACCTACGTATTAAAAAAAACAAACAAACATAAAATTAACACATTTTGTAACTGAAAAAGGAAGAAGCTGAAGCCGGAGGCTTATTTCTGCTTCTCCTATTTACATCCTTAGTCCATGTCCACACCTTAAGTTGCAGCAGATAAATACTTAAACTTAAATTATACTACATTCAGTGTAATAAGTTATTTTGTAATCATATTACTTTCATAGCCCTTCATAATTTGACCAATTAAATTCTTTTTGAAACTCAACAGTGAGCTACACAATTTCACTTCATCCTTCAGTTCGTTCCATAGCTTGACACCAATAACTGAAACACTGTGATATTTAACGTTTGTTCTTACTTTACATTTTTCAAACACAAACATCCCTCTTAAATTATAATGTCCTTCTCTTAACTTAAAAATTTTCTGAATACAAAAAGGAAGGTATTTACTTTTAACGAGAAACATAAATTCCATTGTTTTTAAATATACAATGTCAAGAAATTTTAATAAACCAGATTCTACAAAAAGTGGATTACTTGATTGGAGATAACCAGCTTTGTTTATGACTCTAATAGCTTTTTTTTGGAGTTTAATTATTGGGTCTAAATTAGTTTTATACACATTGCCCCATATTTCCACACAGTATGACATATATGGCATTACAAGTGAACAGTACAACATATGCAAACATTTTTTGCTTAACAAGTCTCAAGTTTTATAAAGAATCACAACAGCTTTGGACATTCTGCGTTTGATATATTCTATTTGTGGTTTCCAACAGAGTTTATGGTCAATAATTACTCTCAAAAATTTTGTTTCATACACCCTTAAATATGCATTGCGTGGGGGCACATGAGGGGGTCCATCTAATCAGATGATGATGGAACTCAACGTACACTGACACAAAAACGCACAGAAAATACTCATTTAGCTCTTAGTGTGTTTGCTGTCATGACACTATAAAAACTATAAAGGCAGTTTAACAGCTTACATGTGGATAGAAAATGTCCATTTAGGTATTGTCCTTTTAACATACAAATCATAACTCATAGTCATTTAAAGAACTTGAACTATTTATCTTTTTTACTAAAATTATTAAAATCCAAGTGTTTTTAGTGATCCAGATAATATCTTCCTGTCCTCATTTTTATTATACCCCCAACTGCCCGAGAGAGTGTCCGTCCTTCCACAGTATGATGGCTGAATTTCAATTTTTTTTACAAATATTTTAAAATTTCAACAAAATTTATTCATCCCATTTCTCGGACACTATTCACCCAATTCTTTTCAAAATTTACACATGTTCTTTATATATGCCTTTCTCTCAATTTTTGGAATTTTTAAAAAATTTTGGGAAGTTTTAAAAAGATTGAAAGTTAAGACTGTAAAGTAATCCCTAGGTAGGCAGGGTATCAGTTAGCGGGGGGGCAAAGTGTTGTGTGACCGGGCAGGGGTATTAGTAAGCTCTGCCTTCTTTTTTACTTGTTTGGAATATATTTATGAAGGTCTGACGGTGTGACTCAGATAAGTCTAAGGATGGATTTTAAAGGTGGACATGTCTTGTTTTAGTTATTGATATAACCAGGAATTCTGTCAATGCAGCTGAGATTTTTGTCCATCCCATTTCTCGAACACTATTCAGCCAATGTTTTTCATATTTGACAGACATGTCCTTTAGCACTAGGAGAGGTACAGTGCCCAGGTTGATGCTGGAATTAAAATTTTGGGATTTTTTTACAATTTTTTTTTTTAAATTTCAACTTGGAAAATTTGTCTATCCCATTTCTCTGACACTATTCACCTGATGCCTTTCAAATTTGAAATTCTGCTTACTTTATCACTTGTTCTCAGGTAGATGTAATGGACTCCATGGAGAGTGAGCTCAGTAATTTGGTGGAAGAGAGGAAACATTTGGATGAAGAGACTCGGGTCCTTTGCAGCCAGTTGGCAAAAGCTCAGGAGGAGGTAAAGATCTGCTGTAACCTACACAATTATCTCATTTTCTGCTGATACAGTGAATGATGCCACTCATACTCCTTTCTAGACACAGAAAAATCATTTTATTGATAATGTATTGTGAGTGTCTGGGATGTTACTGAAGCCCATTTTCCACCGCAGGAGTTTTGAAAAAAGGTGAACGACACGCACATCCAAAATTAGAGGTGTGCCGGATCCCAAAAAAGTAGAACGTGAGAAAAAATAAAGGAAGGTCCGCACAACCAGTGAGCTCCCAAACCAGTCTGATGAAGGGCCTTGGCCCGAAACGTCACGATTAAATGGTTTGGGAGCTCACTGGTTGTGCGGACCTTCCTTTATTTTTTCTCACCGCAGGAGTTTTTACTTTACCAGGAACTTTGAAAAACCTTGACACACTTCCACTTAAATTACCCTGTAAAAAAAACTTTCCCTCCACCCCAAACTTTGCTTGGAAAAATTTCCTAGAAGGGGTTGGGACTTTTCACATTCCCTGGAATTCTTGGGGGTGGGGCTGTGTGTTGAAGAACGCTGACTGGTTGAACACACTTGCAGCGTTCCTCACTTACATTCACCCACTACAGCCAGTGTGTGGCTGAAAACTGGTTTATTCCATTCATACAAGATTCACTTCATTTGTGTTTTGATCATTTGGGAAATGGAGCAGATGAAGAGAAGCTACGACAAGTGGAGGACGCTGACATCCATTTGACCAATACATTATTCAGCTCAAGCCGAGTGTATTTGGCTCCTACGAGTGCTATGTAATAATCTGTCTGTCCACCAAACACACTCTGAATAATAAGCGTGTTTTGATTTAAACGGAGCCGAACCCAGTGTATTCATCTCACTCCTACAAGTACATATCAATCATTTGTCCGTCCAATAGCCTGGACTTTGTTGAACATATGCAGAATATGTTGAACATAAATTCAGCGGCAGTCTCATTTAACTGAGCCTCATTTTCAGGAACTTTGAGGTGGAAACGCAAAGTACACCGATTACTAGGAATTCTTTTACCAAGGTAAATAAGTTCTGAGCTAGTAATAAAAGTTCCTGGAAAAGTTTTTCAACCAAATTAATATGGCTGCAGATGGTGGTGCAATTCCATGCTTTCAACTTCGTAAAACTTTAATTTAAAATACCTTTCCAAAGTCAAACAGTTTAGTAGCTGAAAAGAGTGTTAACATAGTAGACCAGTGCTTCACCATTTTACAGTTTAATTAATCATCATATCCAGCTAAATGGTGACATTTTGGCCAGTTTTTAAGCATAGTGTCTTGCATAGTGTATTGTTTGGTGCAAGAACGTGTATTTGTGACTACACTTATTTTTATTGGGTTGTTTATTCTGTGAAGCCTTGACGGGTCTATGTAGTAACTGTTTTATAAAATCAGTTGGCCAGTTGAGGCTTCTGCCTAAAAACGACCCTCAGCTGTTGTAAAACTGCTATAAACACAGCCTGAGGATTCACTGCTTTAAGAACATGTACTCTACACACCAATGAAAATATGGAAATTCAAGAAGAGTGTTACAAAGCAGTCTTGTAAATCTTTTGATATTGAGTCTCTGACATTTCTACAGGATGGCATGAACTCCTTTTCTTTTTCACCAACTTCAGGTCAAGACGGGAGATGAAACTCTTCAAGCTGTGAACCATCAAACTACTCGTCTCAAGTACGACCTTCGAGTTGTGCAGCAGGAGAGGGAGTCCCTCCAACAGGAAGTCACATTGTTACACAAAAAGCTGCGGAACGCCAACGATAAAGTAAGACTGGGTTTTAAGTTTTGTTTGCCTATTGGTAAATGGGAATGAAAAACATGAAAAAGCACAATGAGTAGCCTGTAAAAATGACAAGGTTAAAGTGTCAATAGAATAGAATGGAATAGAACAGAATTTCTTGTCATTGTGTAAGTAGTGTAATGAAATGGTGGAATTGAAAATTGTCCCTTTGTGCATCACCACAGAATCATGTTTTGGAAATGGCCTTGACCTCGAGTGGCCTCCAGAATCAGAGCAAGAAGTTGTACAGAGATGAGATGTGTCGGCTGATGGAACAGGAAAAACAGCTACTGAAGCAGGAGAACGACAAGCTTCAGGAGGAGTTGATCAGCGTAAAAGCAGATCTAGTGCAGTCTAGAGAAAAAGTAAGAAAAAGCCTACAAATGTGAACAATAACTGTGATTTAAACTGAGTATCTACATTCACACTGTTCAGTTTTTCAGTCAGTGTTTTCCAGTTCCAGAAGTGGAGCATTTTTGTTTGTTTTTTTACTGTGAATATCCAAAATTATTATGTGAATTATTGTGAATGAAATGATAGTTTACTTTTTTCTATTTTTCCTATTTGAACTGAAGTAAATGTATCAAATTAATATTCAAGAGGATAGAAGAGCCATCAGAAAAAAGTATAACATTTTGAATATGTAGGATTTATACCAGGGTCACTTTAGAAGATCTGTATTATTTATCTTGTTCTGTTTATTTTTAGTGTACTACCTTTCATTATATGAATATCTACATCATTTGATTAGCTGCATTTGGTTTTTTTGGATGTGGTTTTAAATAATAAAACATTTCTGAATGTAGGCCATTGCTGTGGTACTGAAAAATAACTGTCTATTATTCTTAGTTTCCACAAAACAACTCAAAAAATGTGATTTTGCATGTGCAGGTTCGACAGCTCGATGTCACTGTTTTGTGCCTGAAGCAGCACAAACAGAGTCAGTCAGCCTTTGTGAAAGAGTTGCAACAGGAAATTGACGCTCTCAAACAGGAGCTGGAAACACAGGAGGAGTTGACCAAGGTGAGAGCTGCTAAAGCCGATCACGTGTTTTTTTGGTTTTTTTTTTACTGCTGATTATGTGGTGGCATGTGAAAGTCCTCCTCTAGGTACAATCAGCATACTTTATTAATCCCAGGGGAAAGTGTTGTGCGTTATAGTTGTTCAGTGCAAGTATAATAATAAAAAGGAGCAAGGAAAAAGTCATCAGTACTACAAAAAATGTATGTTTGTGTGTGTGTATATTGAACAGCAATATGTACTACACAAACACTGTCAATATGATCATGAAAACAAATATACATAAATGTGCATTAATGTTGTTGTGTGTAATTATAATTATGTGATTATACGGTCTGATGCCTTCAGGTGCATGAAGCTGGAGGAGGACAAACGGAGCTGGAGAGTCTGCAGCAGGAAAATGAGGCCCTTAAGGCCCAAATGTCTCAACTGTCCACACAGCTCATAGAGGTACCTTCAGACACTTCTGACGGGTTCCTGTGTTATTGAACATGGTAAATGACTCATCTCACTTTTATTTACTCAGTCATTCCAGGCTCAGTTGGTTGGACTCCTCCCTCCGTCTCCTCACAGGGCGCCTCGGCGTCAGCACCGTGCTGAAGACCAGGACCACATGCAGGTACACTACGTTCATTTATCCAATATATGTTTGTAAAAATTTTTGAAAGAAATGCAGAAGAAAAAAACAATATATGTTCTACACTGGAAAAGGAAGAACTGAAAAAGCCTCCTCAGTGACTGGGTGGCTGTAGCATATATTAGTGTTTGCCTGAGTTTTGTAGATACAGATTGAGTTTGGCTTGGTGTTGCATTCATCAACCATTTTTTCCACTTTCCTCAGTCATTATTTGCTTTTTTCATACCATGGACATTTTTCTCATAATGGTATAAATGAATGATCATGAACACTGACACATCCCACATTTTATCATCCTGTAGTGGATGAGTGTTTCACAGCTTTATTTAGATAAAAACATTCTGAGATGATATACCCTGAGATGGGCAATCTGGTTTCTGGTTCCAGAGTAGCTGATCAGTTACCATCTGGTCATTAGAAAGTAAAAAAAAAAAATCATTATCAAAATCATTTACATGTACACTAATACTAATGCAGATCATTATCTGATTTGTAGAGTTATCAGATTATTGGTGATCATATAAACAGTATAATCTGATATGTTTAATCAGAAAACAGTAGTAATCTAATTATGAGAAATCAGATGAATGCACCTGGATTCCTCCCCAATACTTCGATGTCTTCATGCATGTACACGGGTTAATCTGATTTATTTTGTTATTTTGCATCTGAACATGTAAAAAAAAAAAAAAGGGAAATCATAGAAAATGGAAATGATTTAGTTAATGTGAGTTGAAGACAATAACATGAAGTTTGACTTTACTTCAACTCATGTTTGACTACATAACTTCAGTTTTCCACGATTTTAATTGTTTTTACAAATGTGCAGATGTAAAAGAATGAAATCAATCAGATTAACCTGTATGCAAACAGGAAGACATTGGAGTTTTGAGGACAAATCCAGGTGTGTTAATCCAGTTTCTCATAATCAGATAACCGCCATTATAAGTATTAAGCAAAAGCCATTAAGCATATCAGATTATAATGTTTACATGATCATGAATAATTTGTTAACTCCAGAAACCAGATAAAGATCTGAGTATTAGTGTGCATGTAAATGGGCTCAGTGGTTCTCCTCGTTTCAGGGTTAAGTCTGTTTCCACTAAAGCTGTTTTCTGAGAGAGAACCAGGCTCTTGCCTCATCACAAACACCCAGGGATAAAAATAACTTTGTGTGTTAGGTTGTGTAATGGTTTTGACGCTACGTGAGGGTCAGTGAGGATGAGGAGGACATGGCCTGTGGTCCAGTTTGAGACCCCTGTGTTCCATATACGAGTACATAAAGACACATGGGGTTCTCCTGTCTACAAGACTGAGTTCAGGTGGATTTTCCTTTTTTGATTGTCATTATTTGGTTATTCAGATCCTTTACTTGAGTAAATGTTTAGTACGTAGTTAGAATTAAAATGAAAGCTGTGCAAAGATTAGAAGTTTCAGGGCTTCAATTATTAAAATCGATGATTAGAGCTTGTGCAGTTGTTAGTGTCTTGTTGAACACCTGAGCTGAGTGAAACCAGCCTGGTCATCATTTCATTTTCTTTCTGCTTGGCTGTAATCCATGTCTTCTCCACTGTCTCTTCATCTCAAGTGTGTGTTGTTTTTTTCCATTGTGGCTTTAGTATTTACACATCTGTGTGTGTGTGTGTGTCTTCCCTGTGTGTTTTAACTGACTGTCTTTATTTAATTTTCCATCTTGACTCAAGTGGTTTCAGAGGTGTGATGGGTGGGGTTTTGGTTCACACTATGGATGTTTATCTTTACACGGCATCATTTTACATTTAGAAAAATCCTTATAATTTTCAATGAAACTCTTAAATGGTATAAACGGTGATTAAATAAATGACTTAAACCTATAAAGACCCAGAGCTACTTTTGTGGCAGTTCCCAAATTAATGTTTCTCTCTGTTTAACCTTTAAGTGATTTATCACCATTTATCATATTATTCTCTGTATTATGCGTTTTTTCAGTGTAAATCTGGTATTTTCCTACATTTAATTTACTGATCATGCAGATGTTCATA
Source organism: Sphaeramia orbicularis (assembly GCF_902148855.1). Lineage (NCBI taxonomy): Eukaryota > Metazoa > Chordata > Actinopteri > Kurtiformes > Apogonidae > Sphaeramia > Sphaeramia orbicularis. Next base: position 4,865,030 of record NC_043978.1, on the reverse strand, counting down.
AAATCTCAGATTAAATTTGAGGGTTATATCAAAATCTTGAAAACTGAAGAGAAGGTGACTTTTCAGCAAATGTATCATTAGATTAGCATAAACCAAGTGTCTCCATCCACTGTGGGTTTTACTGCTGAATTAAGGTTGTAGAAGATGACTGTTTCCACATTCACAACAGAGCCTCTGAATGTCAAGTGGGTCATATCTGATGACCATGAAAAGATGAAAAACTGCATTTTGCAACAATTATTTGCTTGGATTGATGGGATTAATGGATCAACAGGTATGAAACCTTTTAGATCAGTAGATGGTTTTAGTTGCCAGTAGCTGTTTGGGTCTTTAAGGGTTAAGTACAACTGAGTATATTTGTTTCTTTCAGAGGTAGTTTTGTACTGATTCACAAAGATGTGAGTCAACTAAGAGCAGATCAGTGCATCAGCAAATATTCAGGACTGAAATACAAAAAATAAAGGCAAAATATTAGTAAATTGTATAAATTTGTCGTAATTTATTGTGACATTCGGGCCATTACTATACGGAAACATTTTACTGTCAGGCCAGAAAACCTTTTAGTGTTTATGTCACAATAATGTGAAAATACCTTTATCTTGTTATACACCAATAACTTGAGATGAAAAGTTTCAGATGCAAAAGAAACTATTGTATTGTTAAAAACTCCCACTTATAGAAACGGTGCATGGTGAAAATTGGATCATACAAAATATGGTGAGATTCTGCTGTTAATGCTCAGGGTCGATGCGACGATGTGACGCTGAGGTTGATCATAAGATGCATAAGGCTGTGCAAAGGGAAGAATGAGCTGTAGCAGAAGTGTTAAAGTTTCATGGATTTCTCATTAGAACAGGTGTGTTTCATCCATGAACTGTGTCCACGGAGCTGATCAGTGAGAAATGTTCAGTTGATCAGATTCATCCTCCCTCTGTACAGTCACACGCATCATCCACCGTGTTCATAAACAGCATATTCTCCAAGTATTTATGGTGCAGATATGGAAAGGAGTCACGACCTTGACATTCAGTATTCAACTGTTTTTCACACACTGGATCATGTGACATCATTGACCAATCAGTTGTCTTAAACAAAGGCATTTATCACATTATGACTTTAAAACATTAAGTCTTTTCATTTTAACAAAATTTCTTCCAATTATATCATGAAATATTTCTTATTATGACATTTTTTTATTATAACATCTTGTTTTAACTCTGTTGCCATATCAACCATCAAATCTGGATCTGATGTTTAGATCTGACAAATGCGGAGGCCAGATGATCATTTAGAAAAGTAGACTAGTGCAAAGAGAAGGCTTTAAAAGAAAATTTCACAATGACCTGCATTAAATAGCAGCTGTAATTGTGATGAAGTCATTTTTCTAAAGATAAGCTGTGAGGTTTTCTTAGATTTATTAACACTTTTCAGAGTTTAGTTTTAGATCATTTATTTGATAGTGTTAGATGTGTATGTACAATGACACTGTGTCCTGTCCGTTGGAGGTGTTGGAGTGTCATAGGCGGGGGTTTTGCTCTGGTCAAGTGTCGTCCTTGTCTCTCCAGGTGTTGGTGGCCGAGCCAAGGGCAGCTCATGCAGACAGCTACAGGCGCATCGGTGGACTCTAACATCACCATGTTTCCCTGCTCTTCTACATTTTAACCCCTTCTTTTTCTGCGAGACTCCAGCTTCTCCTCCCCCTTCTGCTGCTCCCCCTCCTGCTCCTCTCTGCTCTGTCTGGACCTTTAAAACCTGCCATCACCATCTTTCTGCATCCTTATAGGAGATTGCGAACCAAGTGTAGAAGCCAAATCCAAAGGCTTTAATCTAGTGAATGTAATTGTGCTTCTCTGCCACCAGGTGGCAGGAAAGCACAGAAAACTCCTCTTGGTGTTTTTCCCAATGGGATTTTGAATGAAATACTGACATTATCATCAAAGATTAAGTTTATCTGATGTCAAATGTAGATGGTACATCTGAAAATACAACCTCTGTGGGTTTTTTTTGTTTTGTTTTGTAAGAAAGGACCTTTTGTGCTCTGTGCATGTGTCTTGATTGCATGGAATGTGTTTTTAAAATGGGCTGTATTTTTCTAGGAATGTTCTGTGTTGATGGGTTTGGATCAGGGTATTTACTCCGAGACTAAATCATGTGTGACAGTTTACCTTACGATCAACGGAGAGTGTGAAGTTGAGAGAGGATAGTGCCTGAAAAGCTTCAGAGCTTTTTTCAACAATCAAATGACACCAGGCTTTGGTGTTTTTACCGCCTGTCAGGGTTTCTAGACATTTACCACTTTACACTTTTGTCTTGTGTATTTCTTATCTGACACATTAGATGAATGTTTCTTAAATCTACATATCAACGTTGTGTGTGTTGCTGCTGCACAACTAAATGAATCTCATCTATTTTCATCATGTATTACTTGAACTACTTATGTGTTACTTATTTCTTAAACCCAAATGTCACAGGACTGTTGTCTTTTAATGTTTTATCCAGTTTATATTATTCTAAACGTCACATCAAGCGCTGAAGATAAGATAATTGTTTGTGTCATTAGTTCTCTGTGACATTCTATTATTAATATTATTATTATTATTATATCTGTGTTTTGGTCTCATTCATCTAGATCAATTTTTGCACCATATATAGCATCAAATGTATTTTGTTTTTAATTTATTTCAATAGTCATGTTAGGTTGTTTTATTTATGCATTCAATTATTTTTGTAGCAAGATAAATGTCACATTTTTATACTTATTTATATTTTATTTATTTATAGTACTCCATCCTCTGTAGAATGTTGATAGAAATAATTTTATGCTGAAATCAAGATAAAATAAAGCATTGAGCTCATAAGAATGTGGTCTGTGTTTTTAATCTGTACATCACTTCACTTCTTCAGTCTGGCTTTCTTTGATTTGGAACACTTTGATGATAATCCTGCATTCTCTTCTCAACCAGGAGGAAAGTTTGAGGAAGATGAAGAATATGGAGGAAAGGATGAGGGAAATCGAACTGTCGCTGCATAACGTCAAACTGCTGCTCAAAGAGAAGGTCACTCAGCTTAAAGACCAGGTCAGTGGAACAGAGGAAATCACTGCCTCTGAGAAGAGCAAGAATGGGTCTCAATGGCCCCCAGTTTTGGAGAAGTGTTCAGGTCCTGTCCTTGAGTAAATGCACTAATACTACATAGTGGAATTTCTCCACTACAAGTCAAAGTTCTGCAGTGAAAAACTTGCATTGGTAAGTGTATTATCAAAAAAAATGTGTGAAGTCCTTGTGTAGTAAAGTCGTCCCTTTCTGTGTTTTATTAGATGTTTTTGGATCCATTTTACTGTGATGCTTTTCACTACTGTACAAGGTCAAGGTTGATCTTATTTGACCATTGAATAGTTTATTTCTTCCAAACCTTTTATTTTATCCTTAAATTACTAAAGTTTCCCACATCTGTTTTTGACATAAAGATTACTTTTTCTCTTGTCAGATGGAAAAAAAAGATTTTTTTTTTGTTTACCTTGGTATGAGGAAGGCTACAGGTTGTAGCTGAAACAAGAAACTTAATTTAAAAAAAACAAAGTAAAAGCACTACTTGGGTGAAAGTAGTTACCACTAGTAGGAGCAAAAGGTGGAAAAATGCCCTGTATGAAGCTGTATTGTTTATGGTTTGTTTCCACATAGACTGTAATGAAAATCTCCTCTCACCTGAATAATCAACACCTTCCTCTTCCTGTTGTCTCTTCCTCTTGTCTCTCCCTGACTTCACAGCTGCACAAGAATGTTAAAGCAGATGTGTTAATCAAAGACCTGTATGTGGAGAACTCCCAGCTGCTGAAGGCCCTTGAGGTAACTGAGCAGAGGCAGAAAATAGCTGAGAAGAAGAACTACCTTCTGGAGGAGAAGATCTCGAGCCTTAACAGGATTGTTCGTGACTTAAACCCTGCATCTCATCCTACACTATCTATCTTTAAATGCTCATAATGCTTTACCAAACATGACAGCACCAGGGTCCAAGTGCATCCAAAACATCAGAACTACTTGTCTTTTTTAGCTTCAATTTTATTGTATTTAATATGCAGTACTTTTTATTTTAAGCAATATTGTGTTGGACCTATACATGCAAATGTGAGTAAATATAAATATTTTACAGTGACACTATTTGTCTTTCCAAAGAGAAGACTGTGACACTCAAGTGCACTTTTTTACACAAGTGTTCCTCTGTCTGTGTTGTCCAAGAGATTTCTTGTTTTAATCTGTTTCTTTTCCTTCAAGTCCTTGTGTAAAGAAGACAAACCTGTCTGTCCATATTGAAACTGTCAACAAGAAACTACAATAATCTTCTAACCTTCTGAAGGTATTTGCTGAATGTAAGACACACTACCTGAAATGTCATTCACTGTAAATACCAAGCGAACCGAGTGGTTATACCTGCTATTTAAATACATATTTGTGTAAAATCCTCTGATCTGTTGTTATATGTAAAGTCTCAGTATAAGATGACTGTCACTGTGAATGTCTGTTGAATGTCTGTACTGTCACATGAAGGAAACTGATAGTTTTTGCTGCAAAGCAGGCACTGCATGGAGATGTGTGTGGTACTAGTGGAAATAAAGTAGACACATGTTTGTTTTCATTATTTTGTCCATATTGTTTCTCGACTGAAGATAAAGTTAGGTTAAACATTCTAGAAATGTGCAAATCCAAAAATTATACGAGACAAATATGCAGTGAGTTTTTCTGATGTAAACGAGATAAAACATGGAGCGTGTACATTCCATTTTCGGCTGTGATGTGAACTGTGGAACCCGTTCTTTCGGACCGTGCTGTGGCAGGCTGACGGGCAGGACTACAGAGTGGATTCCCAGTGGTTGAAGCGGCGGGAGTGGGAGTGGAGCCTCCACAAATCGGACAAGACCGCAGCTGGAGAGACGTGTCCCGAGCCAGAGCTCCAGTTAGCAGGCTAACCTGGCTAACCAACCTCCAAACCATAAAATATACTCCATCCACTAACTACAGACGGAGCGGGATGGTTGCAGAGTCAGAGGATTGTGCCATGATATTACAGCATCGTGTTGTTGATGTTTTCCGAGCCTTGAGTTATGCTCTCTCGAAAGAAAAGTAAAAACGAAGCGTCTAAACCAGCCGAGGTACACGGAAAATATGTGAAGAAGGAAACGTCGCCGCTCCTGAGAAGTAAGCGCAACAAGTAGCCAGCTAGCTAAAGTTAGCCACAGTTAGCTCATTTACAGAAGTTCACTTTAATGCGGAAAACTTGATAAGTGTCGATACCCAGTGAACCGGGGGGGTTATACGGACATTTTAAGACAGTGTTATGACTCCTGAGCCTATCATAAGAGGTTTAGTCAACGTTCTGTGCCCTGTAACTAACCAGATTGCTAACCTGGGGATCAGTGCTAACCCAAGAGTCACCGACTTGCTAACGTAATATTGACATTAGACGCAGTAGAAAAGGAAAGTGGTGTGATCAAGTCTATGATTCTGAGCGATAGAATTATAAAGTTTCCCATTTCAGTCAGCTGTTGGTTAAGTTGTTAATTTTTGCAATAGTGTGTAGTAGTGTGGTGTGCTGAGAAGTCAAACGTGTCGGCAGTTAGCTTACATTTATTTACTCTGTGGATATGCACCAGTTGTCATCTGTTCTGGATGTGAAAATAACCCTGACCTTTACTAACCATTAGACCTTTAATAATATAAGAGAAGATATACTGTATTGGTCCCCAAAGGGAGAAATTCAAATGACACAGCAACACAAGAGGCATCAAATACAATAAAAAATACAAAATAAAGAGAAATATAAAATAAATAAATTACCAAAGTGACTCAAGACGACGCAAATAGTCATAAGTGTGCAGGTCCTTCTCTGTGTCTGCTGTGTTCTGTGTCTGTTCTTGTGTCCGTTCTCCGGCTGGGTTCATGTTCTGATGCTGATGCTGGATATGCCTGTTTTCACCTGGTTGCAGATCTCATGCCCTCATTCATCCGCCATGGACCCACTATTCCCAGACGCACCGAGGTTCCCCTGCCGGACATGGGCCCCTCTGCGTACCCAGTGGCCCCCAACCGGGAGACCGTGGTGTCCCGTCGAACCCCTGTGCCGAGGCCCCCCCATGAGGTAGCCCGCAGAGAGACCCACCGGGTGTCGGCCCCCCCGTTCATGCCCCGCAGCCTGGGAGACCTCTCCCACGAGTACGGGGGTTCCTCCCAGTCCTTCGTCACAGACATGGGCCCCCGGTCTGAGAACGGAGACCCCACTCGGTATTACTACCCCTCGGAGCCCTACTATGGAAGCCAGCAGCAGCGCCCTCCCAGGAGGATCCCAGACAGCTTCCCAGAGGAATACAGATACTGTGATCGAAATGAGCACAACTTACAGAGACACCCAAGACAACACACACCCCCGGCCCCCAGCAGACCCCCCTCAGGTAAATGCTGCGCAAAAACTAAATCTCTGTTTTTTCAATGTTATGGTGATTTATGAGACATTGACATTTTGGTTGCATTTTGAGTTTTTGTTGAGCAACTAAGGTCTCTAGAGTAATAATATTGATTTTGGAATTGTAGCCATTTTTCCTGATTTTCACGCTGATTAATTTCACCAGTTTGATGATCTACTTCCTATCCGTAACTGTAGTGGTCTTGTGAGGCAATTAACGGAGAGTTGTAAAACAAACACTGAAGAGAAAAAACTTTTATATAATCTGAAATAGCAGTTTCAATTGCAGCTTATGTTGCACATGTGAGCTTGGAAAGTGAACCAGTGAAAGTAGTAAATATCACTCATTTTTACCATAAATGCCCAAGCATTATTTTTTTTTTAAAGATGCAAGATGATTTTGGGTGAGTCGCAGCACTGGAGGCAAGGAGGGTGAAGTGTCTTGCCCAAGGACACAACAGCACATGACTGGGACAGAGCGGGATTCAAACCGCCAACCCTTCGGTTATTGGGCAACCCGCTCTACCACTGAGCCATGGCCGCCCCAAATCTAGTTATGTTGTACTGAAAAACAAGTTCAGCCTTATTGAATCACAATAATACAAGGCTTGTTCATGTTGAGAGAGGAAAATGATAATTGTTACTGTAGATATTTTCTTACCTTGTTTCTTAAACAACAGTATGTAGAGTGAAATTAGGTAAAACATCAAGAAACACTGAAATATTTTGTATGTTACCCAACAGTGTACAAATGCACCTAAAACATGAAAGATAAGAAAAATGTTCAAAATATGCTCTTAAAATAATCAGTATTGTTTCATTGCAGAACCACTGTTTTGACACAAGCAAAGTTGTGCATTCATATATTACTGTGTTGTTATCCATCCATCCATCCATTCTCTTCCGCTTATCCGGGGCCGGGTCGCGGGGGTAACAGTCTAAGCAGGGATGCCCAGACTTCCCTCTCCCCAGACACCTCCTCCAGCTCTTCCGGGGGGATCCTGAGGCGTTCGTGTGTTGTTATTATTATTATTGTTATTATTATTATTATTATTATTTATGCAATACTGCATATACAAGTATAGTACCATCTGTACCTTCACAGATACAGTTTATGGCAGTGATTGATTGAAGTGGTCAACATGATTACAACGGCCGAAATACTGCAAATTCTGTGACTAAAATTACAGTTCTGACGTGACTTTGAGGAAACATTCCCATGTCAGGTGGAAGTTAAGCTGGAGTGAAAATGTATGATTTCTGTTATAAAGGCTGTTGCTGTTGCTACATGCTTGGTAGTTATTACTGTGAAGCACAGAAGGATATTGGATTTTATTTTTCTCAGAGGAATAGCATAATAGCCAGCAGTCCTCTTGACATTGTCTGTAAACAGGGACGCACACAAATTTTCCAGTTCAGGCCTTTTTATTTTGTAAGTGATGCTGAACATTTGAAACATTTCTTATTCTATGACTAAATAGGTGTGAGAGATCTAAAAATATGTTTATCAGTCAGAGACCTCATTCATTGTAGAAATACACAGTCCTTTAGCATAACTAGGTGTGACACAAGCTATTTGGATTTCCTTGTATTTGTGGGGGGGTTGGATGGATCCCCCACAGGGACCATCTGCTGCAGTCAGTTCGTGCTAATGGATAATGGTGACAGTTTGTGCTGTGAATTAATTGTGTTGAATTTGGGGTTTCATTTCACTCCGGCTGTATTTGACTTACTTACACACTGAAGCAAAAATCTACAGTTATAGTTTATTTTCTTCCATCATAGTTGTACAATGAACTGAAAATACTGTGGTGAGCAGAGCCTCACTTAACCATGAACTTAACAACAATGAAAGTAATTTTGGACCTAATATGGAATATGCCGCTGACATTAAGCTGCACAGTTATACAAATGAATGTAACCACAAAACTTATACTTTCGTAGAGAATATTGACACAAGCAGCTGAGGTAGACCCTGAACCATCAGCTGCTGAAACCGTAAGAGCTGCAGGTGTAACGGAGAAATCCACCCAACTCATCCAAATAAGCAGCATATTAATGCCACATTATCAGCAGCGTTACTGTCATTTGTTGTTTATCTTTTAACCAATTATTGTTAATATGCAGTTGTCAGTGACAGCAGCAAAAAGTATAAACATTATATCCCCTGACAAGTCTGTTATCATATAATCAACAGATGCTCAGTGTGAGTTTGTGCTTATTCCAATGACAAACTGATCTGTGTTTACTTTGATTCAGTGGCATTTCTAGCCTGTTTTTAAATCCCAGCACCCCTTTGCCTTCCAAAATTGGTCAGATACACTGCCTGGCTTAAACCAGGATATGTGACACATTTCTTGACTTCTACCACTCAATGCCAACACATTATTATCATCACCAGTCCCCATTTTTGCTGCATTGAAATGTAGATCACTTGTTTATGTTGTTAGGTAGGAGTTAGCTGATGGGTTTTTTTTAGCTAGGAAATGTTCCAGGTGGTTCAGTCAACCTCTGTCCTCTGTTTGAACTGGAATGAAGCTGTTGTTGTGTCATGTGCATGTGTATGTATTAAAGACAAGACAGACAGACAGACATCCAGCCTCATCATGGATATAAGACTGATTTAAAAAAATAAATAAATAAAAGAGAGAGAGAGAGAGAGGTTGAAGTAAGAGGGTAAGATCAAATGGTGTGACCTCGTTTTCAACAGCGACCAAATATCATATTGGAATGATTTTTTAAGTTGGATAAATGTTTATATCAGTTTGTATCTCTTATTAAATAGAAAAGGTATTGTTTGGTTGTTTGTCTTTTGGTTAACAGTACAAAGAGAGAGAGAGAGAGGAGCAGAGAGAGGGCTTTATTTATTAGTATTCTTATTATTTTCTCATATTTATGTAATTCTTCATCTAGTTGAAGCCAATATATTTGTGTATGATTGTCAGTGCAAAGAGGGAGAGATGAAAGAAGGGAGGGAGAGGAAAGCATACAACATCAAGGAGAACCAGGTAAGAAAACAGACAGAGAATAGTGGCAGAACAGTAACTGTTAAGCTGAGAAAGAAAAACATTCCATTCACTTTATAATTTTATATATACATCATGGAATCTATGTGTTCTCCCCACATTAAATGCTTTTCAGAAGCACACATACAATCCACATATATCAGTAGATTTCATTATAAACAGGACACATGTTCATTTTTATTTTTGTATTTGTATTATATGATACAGACAAGAAGGAAGAAGGCAGAGACAAACATTGAAAAAGTCAATTTTTTTCATGTGTTTTACATATTGTGCATTGCATTTCAAACAAGTGGTTCCAGGCACAACAAATCCTGCCCCTCGCACATATTTTGCCACGTTATAAGTAAATATAAGTAAATGGGGAGATTAAAAAAAAAAAAAAAAGAACTGAACTCAAAAAATGTTAACTTTGACCTACCTTTCCCAAAATGTAATGATATCTGTTCTGGGTCACTGTCAATCCATAAACCCAATTTGGCTGGAATTGAACCAATAGTTTTGTTGCTAAAGTGTTAAAAAACAAAAAAACAAACCGAACCAAAAACAATACCCCTTGCCTCTCTTTCGGGAGGCCGGGGTAATAAAAGTCCAAAAAATAAGGCCAAGATCCATTTTTTCATATTTTTGGTACTCACTATAGGGAGTTGTTTTACTCCAGAAACATACATATACAGGGTGGGGAAGCAAAATTTACAATATTTGAGGCAGGGATTGAAAAACAGTGTATGACCAATTAGTTTATTGAAAGTCATGAGAATTTATTTGCCATGAAAATTTACATATTAGAAAATGTTTTTATTCTATGTGTCCTCCTTCTTTCTCAATAACTGCCTTCACACGCTTCCTGAAACTTGCGCAAGTGTTCCTCAAATATTCGGGTGACAACTTCTCCCATTCTTCTTTAATAGTATCTTCCAGACTTTCTCGTAATAGTTTTGCTCATAGTCATTCTCTTCTTTCCATTATAAACAGTCTTTATGGACACTCCAACTATTTTTGAAATCTCCTTTGGTGTGACGAGTGCATTCAGCAAATCACACACTCTTTGACGTTTGCTTTCCTGATTACTCATATGGGCAAAAGTTTCTGAAAAGGTATGGATAATAGTGTTAGGTATGATTATGACATCAATATATGATTGATTTCAAAACAATTGACGTAGTGCCTGCTGAGAAAAAACAACTAAATGTTCATTGTAAATTTTGCTTCCCCACCCTGTACTGTTTATGTGTATTTGTATATGTTGAGGAGCTGCTGTATCAAAATGAGTTTGCCTCCTCCAGAAATTAGGGTTAGGGTATATTTCTTTTATTATTCCAATTCATTCCTGGCTCAGCATTAAAATAACTTTCATCAGATTTGATGGTTTAGTCACAGAGTTTCCCCTACCCAAAAAGTGTTATGCTTTTCTGTCACAAATGTGGGAATGATGGTCCGAAATTGTGTTTAAATGTACAAAATAGTGAAATTTCTCTTGCCTGGCTGGCCAGCACTCTGGGTGCTTGGCACCACTAACCCTCGGATCCTAGAATCGCCTCTGTTTTAATACACTTCATGTTTCACTGTAACAGTGTAAAGTAGCGCTGTCATCTCACATCCATGTTCTCATAGTGTGAAAAGTAACTTGAGGACTGATAACTTGTTGAAGAACAGCAGGTGTTGGCTGGGGTGAAGGTTCATCACCATGGTAATGAGGATGCTGTGTCCATGCTTGTGCAAAATCAGGAGTACACCAATAGTCAAATGGAGTCAGTGATCATAATACCCCCACAACTCGGAGATGCTATTGGTGCACCAGTGTTTCCCCTACCATTTTATTAGGGGGTCAATGTCTAGTTAATTGTAAATTAGCTGTCGCCACGACAGAAGTCCATCAATCGGAACATTGGAACCACTGAAGCTTAAAATCCACATTTTAAGGACATGTGAGGTCTGCATGTACAGACGTGTCCAGTCTGTCCCTTTTGATGTGGGGCATCATCAAAGACCTCCCTCTTCCATGTCACACAGGCTTGGTTTGGAGTGAAATTAAACTTGCATCAAAATACCTTAAAAAGTATGTTTTCAGCTCTGTTAAATTTACCATGATCTATTTCAGTCTAATGTGTCATGACCAGAAAACTTCAACATCTAATAGAACTACAGATAAACTACATGTTGGTTGTAAGAGAGTGAAAACTAGACTCCTAATCTGGGGAAAATTTGAGTAGTTTCATTCATATGAATATTTAAAATACAGGTTGTACATGATCCTTTAGTGTTTGTTGGAAGTTGGGCTGGGTGATGAGTTGATGTCAATATTTACAATAATCAAAGTCTATTCATTATCTCATTCAGAATTCTAATGCTGAGAGGAAGTAGAAACCACACAGTTATTAGTGGTTTTAGTTTATTGGTAAAAGATGTAAAACGTGCGACAAGGCAAAAAGGATGAAAAAGATGAAACAAGGTTAATAAGTTTGCTCAACATCAAAATTTTTGATTTGACACTTTTTAACTAGACGCTTACAATGAATTCCAAAATGATTTTAAAAAATTCCTAGCAGAAAGGAGGCCTATTTGGAGGAGAATTATAGGTTTTTCCACAGCCTGTGGATTTAGTAGAAGCTTTAGCATGACTTTTTTTACAAGAAAATCCATGACATGAAGTAGAAAAGGAATTTCAAAGGACCCTGTATGTTTTTCAGATTATAATTTAAGTTAACAGTTTTTGTTTCAACCAGTGCTAGTACAAACTGTGAAATATGAGTCTAATTGAATATATGACTTATTGGTGTTGTAAGATGTGTGTTTTTGCGAGTAACTTTCTATTTTTGTGTAATTCAGATGCTCTGTTTTTTCAGTGATTACTGCATCACTCGTAAACTAAACCACTCTCTGCCTGGATCCATCTTTCTGTGATGCTCGGTATTAGTCTGTAGTCAGTATGAAGTATGGCTGCCGGCCTTTTTTCTTGAGAAAAGGGCAGAGAATGATGATGATGAGGTGGCGGTGGAGGAGGAGTACATTTCTGCGGAGCGCTTGCACATTCCATCCCTTCTCTCAGCAGCTGCCAAAGAGCAGCAGCTCTGTACCTGTCACTCTCATGCATAATTTATCTGATCATAGCTGCCGTTTTGCTGAAATACTACAATTCAGGCAGATTTTTAACTGTCTCTGAGTCCCACTGGCTCACTGTTTTTCATTCAGCCTTATTCATGCTCAGTTGTTGGCTTCCACACTGACATTATTCAATTAATCTAGTCCAGGAGCTGCTGAATGAAGCTGCTGTCTGCTTGTAGTAAATGCTGTTGGTTCAGTGGTTTGTTCCTTCAGTCAAAGCCTCTGTGTGTTTGTGTGGTCATGCACACATCTCTGCCTTCACACTCCCATTTCCTACCATGCATAAGAACATGTCACTCCCAATAAGATGCTCCTTCCTAAAAGTCAGAGTTAGAAGGATGCAGCAGGCCTGATGTAGATCTGTCATGGTTTAAGTGGTGATTCATGGTGTTCCTCTGTTTTTAGCTTACCGGCCAACAGGGCATAAGCTATTGTCGTCATGCGGCGTCCGGCGGCGTCTGATGTCATCGTCGTCTGTCATCATCTTCTGTCGTCCGTCACAAAACTTTCAGTCGTCTTCTTCTCCGAAACTACAATTCCAATTGACTTCAAACTTGGTATACAGCTTCTTTATGATGATGTCAACAAAAATTAATGAAATTATTTGGATCCGGATCTGATTCTGGATTTGGTGCGACTTTGAAAAATTTTCTCATTATAAGACATAGGAAGTGGATTGATACAATAAATCAGTCAGTATCAGTGATATCAAGTTGGAATTTGAATTTTTTACAGATCTGATTGGAATATGACCAAAACATGGGCTATTTCTGTAATATAATAGATACACATAACTGGGTGATAATAAATGGCATCTGGGTACATTTCCCAAAGCTTTTAATTTGGCCGGTAAGCTACAGGGCTATTGGTCCTATTTTTCTGATGTATGTTCAGTTGCTAAAGCTCAGTGACCTTTTACATGCTGCACATTCCTTTCCTTTAAATTCCACTTTTCTCACATGTGCTGTTTTTAAGAAATTTCCCAAAATATGTACTGTTTCCCAGAGGAACTGTTTATGGACGGCTGCTCTTCCGTTGTGTTTGGTCACAGATCTTTCCCCCTCCCTCCAGATTTCTAAAAAGAAATGTTTGTTTTCCTCAGGGATAGGTCGAATACAGGCCAAGTCCCTGGGCAATCTCTCCAGTCTGACGGGAGAGGACCTCCCTCTTCCGGCCGGCTGGACGGTCGACTGGACGATCCGTGGTAGGAAATACTACATTGACCACAACACTAACACTACACACTGGAGCCACCCTCTGGAGAGGGAGGGGCTCCCCCCAGGCTGGGAGAAGGTGGAGTCTGCTGAGTTTGGGGTCTACTATGTGGATCACATCAACAAGAGGGCGCAGTATCGTCATCCCTGTGCTCCCAGGTGCAGTATGTCAGCAATGTGGACCCACACCAAGGTCTTGTAGGCATTCACATTGGCATTAGCTATCACACACCACTGTGGATGACATAAACCCCTTTTACACAGCACTTCTTGTCTGGGAATATTTCACCTTTATTCTGGAATGACGTCTGTGTAAACGAAATGGTGGGATCATGTGGTCACACCTCTGTAATGCCTCTGGAGGTGGTAACAGAGCCATGATAAAGGTGGAATCATAATTTTGGAATGCTATGTAAAAGGAACACCTCTCGTTCCACAACCAAGGTATGACGTTTTGATGATGTGCGACCTCCGTGAGGGGGGATTAAAAAATGAGCATGGGCCGTGTACAGTAAACAAACATAAAAATGCGACCAGAAAGATGTTGAACTGAGGAGATGCCAAGATCCGCAAGCTGTTGCCACTTCAGGCAGAGGATTCTATCTATGCTAACACTTGTGGAACTGTGAAAGACTCTGGAGAGGTTAGCAACACCACTATGCTTGGGGTATTTCCGATGCACAAGTTATACGTCCCAATATACACTGCGCTCTGTCACCGCCCCTTTGATTCCGGAGCACAGGTCCACTGTGTAAAAGTGCAGCCTGTTTCACCTTGGTTACTACTTTGGCTTGGCTGTGGAAATTGGTCAATGGTGGAAAAAAAGTGGGATCACCATCTCATCTTTTTTCTGGGATCTCTGTGTAAAAGTGGCTAACTGCTGGACATGTCAGCTACTACAGTTATAAGACTTTCAAACTTTGACACCATTCTGACTGTAGTGGCCTCATTGCTTATCAGCTGATCCTAAATTGTGGTATGTGCTTACTCATTGTGGGGTACGTACAGCACAGAACGCACCCCCTCGTATAAATCACCCTAATTCCACAATCCCTCTGCTTTGTCGGATCGTTGATACGTTCCAATCATTCACAATCTAATATCGTCACATCTCATATCGCACACCCGTAGTCTACATGAACATTGAAGTCTCCAACAATAATGACTCTGTTTTAAGGACTACACTTGCTAGGAACATAGCAAACTCTGATAAAAATTCAGTGTATGGACTAGGAGGACGATACACTATACTAAACAGCATAGGCAGGAGTGTTTTATAGATTGGGTTGGATAGGCTAAGACTAAGACTTTCAAATGAGTTAAATTTTGGTTTAGGTTTAGGATTCACCTGTAGACATGAATTAAAAATAGCTGTGACTCCTCCTTCTTGGCCTGAATCTTGAGAAATCTGATTTTTTTTGGAGACTAGGAGGAGTAGCTTCATTTAAGGACACATAATCCTCCTCACAAAGCCAGGTTTCTGTTAAACAGAATAAATCTGTATGATAATCTGATGTAATATCATTGATTAATACAGCTTTGGAAGATAGAGCTCTAATAATCAGGAGGCCACGTTTTATTTTCTTGTGCTTTGGAACTGTTGAAGTATTGGTGTTGATTTTTCTTAGGTTTCGATGTACAGCTGTTTTTCTCTTTACTTTAAATTTACATGTTCGGGGAACAGACACCATCTCTATAGGGTTTACAGTGGGTACCTGCTCTGGAAGCACAGAGAAGTGTGTAAGACTGTGCATCCTGGTCTCAACTCTGGGTCAGGGTTTGGGGTCAGTGATAAACTTGATGATGTATGCCATCTCTCCTAATAAAACCGGGTTTTCCCCAAAATGTCCACCAATTGTCCACAAACTCTGTTGTTGGCAGGACACCACCTAGACAACCAGCAATTGGGTGAAGACATGCAACTAAACATGTCATTACTGATCAGATTAGGTAGGGGACCACAGAAAATTACTGAATCCAACATACTTTTAGCATAGGTACACACCGATTTAATATTAATTTTGGTGACCTCCGATTGGTGTAATTGGGAGTCATTACCATCTATGTGAATTACTATCTTATGGTAGTTATGTTTATCCTTAGCCAGCAGTTTTAAATAGGATTTGATGTTGCCCCACTCTGGCCCCCGAAACTCATTTAACTATGGTCACTAGTGTCTCTAACTTCACATTCCGTACAATAGAGGTGCCAATGACCAGAGTTTCATTCTCAGCGGGTGTGTCACTGAGTGGGGAAAACTTTTTGGAAACATGAAGTCAAAATCACGATTTAAATAAATAACATTTTCCAGATTCATTGAGTGGCCCATTTTGGAAGCTTTGTTTTGAAGCATTTTAGATGTTATTTTATTATCTGCACTACATTTTCCCCATATTTGTTCACAGATATGGTGCTTTGTTGTGTTTGTTGAAATCCTTAATGAGCTTATAATACACATTTAAATTTTTTAGCCTGTTATCAATCAGCTGAGTTTTCCTTGATGCCACATGCAGCCCAATATGATCTCAAGTAGATCGGGCCAGTAAAATAGTATTTTTGTTATTTATTTAATCTTTATTTAACCAGGTAATTCTTTAAGAAAACATTCTTATTTACAATGCTGCCCTGACAGGAAAGAGGGGATCATATAACAACATAAAAATGACAAAAAATATAACATGATTAAAAAGATGCTAAAATTAGAATACATAAAAGATATTTAAGTAGCAGCACGTATCTGTCAAAATGTCCATAATACTTTTCTTAAATGTTGAAACTCAAATAAAATTGTCCAGTTTCAGTCAATCTTTCACTGCTGTTTATTGAAAAGATGATCAACCAATGACAGATTTTACCGTGGGTATTTTCAATGGAAAGAGCAGTGATGTAATAACATAATCACCAGTAAATAATGTCAACTCCAGACTTTAAGGTAAAATTTCATTATGAAAATATTTATGTCTACAAACTGAGCTTTAAAAAAAATGTAAACAACATGAACAAACTGAAATTTATTAAGAAAAATAAGTGCAATTTTAACAATATTATGTCTCATCTTATTTACACATGCTCATGAACTACAATGACACCATTGGCTGTTAACATCTGAGTTTAATTTTGGCATTTCACAAATTCATGTCTGGGTCGGATTGGACCCTGTGGTAGGCCAGATTTGGCCTGCAGGCAGCGTGTTTGACACCCCAGCTCTAAGAATAGAGTTTGGAGAACCAAAACAGTTGGCGAGTCCCCCCTGATGCACCTGTTACAAAGGTCAGGTACAAACAGGAGAAATTAGGTCTGTTGGAGATGGAACATGTAACCTATGACACCAACAATGCAATATAAGTTCTTCTTCCCTGGTGTTGTCAGTAATAGTGCATCTGTAAACTGACCAATGTTTTTGATTTGAAGCCACAGACATTCATATACATGTGTATTTTTCTCTTTCTGTGGTTCCAGCGTGCCCCGCTATGATCAGCCCCCCCCTTTACCCCCTCCTGTCACCTACCAGCCCCTCCCTGCAGAACGGAACCAACCCGTCCTGGTTCCAGCGAACCCCTACCACACAGCAGAGATCCCAGACTGGCTACAGGTCTACGCCCGCGCACCACTCAAGTAAGTCCAACACTGAAGATGGTCAGTAAGTATCTGATAGTATGAATACAGAACAGATAGTACACAGCAAACTGCATCATCTCACCAATACAGCTTTTATAATGGCGCTCTGTCATTGGGTATCATATTAGACATCTTTTTTTTTAGCACTGAGTAGCACACTCAGAGCAGATGATTATCACATGGTCTTTTCTCTGTCAGTGCTGAAACAAAGGAGAAGTCATTCATCTGATCTGTGTTTTTAGAGGCTAGCTGCTCTCACACACTTTAACAAGTCTTTCCTGTTGTATCTTAAACCACCTGAGCGTTGGTGTTGGTTGAATTCGTTACATTATAGTTCCTGATCCACAAAAGCTTTCACTTGATCCAAATCATGCCACTATCAATATCCAGAAGTGTGATTCTTCCGGATAAATCTGGAAATTCGGCTTTCCCAACCTGAAAATGAGGCTCTTGTGAGTCATGCAAATCTGCTTTTTTTTTTTTTTTTTTTTTTTTGGATGGGGGCGGGGGGTGCACAGGTCGGGTATTGGTAAACATAATGACCGCTCACCAGTGCCTCTGATTAATTTCTTCATCTCACTCCGCAAGTAGTTCATCCATTTGTCACGATGAAAGCAGAGCTCCACCAAAGAGCCTGCAATCATTGTGGAAGGTTATCAGATGTGTTCTAAGAATTTTGGACATGTGGTAGGGATGCAACGGGACTCAGGAAAAATACCGAATCGTTCGGTCTGCCCTGCATCAGACAATCCGCCCTTATGGACCATGGGTTTTTGGTTTTGCAATTGATTTTGCATTGGCGCTTTATGTACTGCATTACAGGCCACTGAGTGTGTGTGCCTGTCCAGGCAGGTGAAAGCCCGCCCCTGAAAGTTAATGTCCATTCAGTTGGGGAGTTTGTCTTTATAACTCACGAACGTTAAAGTTGCTCTACTGTCACGTCTCATCTGTGCAGTAACTACACATGGGGTGTAGCTGCAGCTGCGGCTTGTATTTCTCTCTCTCCCTCTCTCTGTCTCGACATGCATGTGAGCACGCAGCGCGGGGAAGCCCCGCCCCTCAGTGAGAGACAGTGGACAGAGAAGCAGCTTTAGACTCAACACACATACAGTACCGCTACTACAAGGAAATGCGTACGGTAGATAACTGTGGCGTTTTTATACTGCCGTTTTCCTTTGCATCCTTATGCAGAACAGGAATTTCTTTATTTAAAAAAATAGAAAGAGCACTTTTTTGAATGAGGCAAAAAGGGCAGGGGCTCAAGCTCCTTTTGGGCCCTATGTGTACACGTGCCTGTTTTATACTACCATATACAAGTAGTTAAGGAAAAAGAAAGTGTTATATTGTGCAGTACAATAAGTGTTATTCTATTCAGTACAGCAATATGATTTGTTTCTATTGTAAAATTCAGTTCTATTGTGAAATTCAGTGTTTTCGCTGACAAGCAAAATAAAAATATAATTTTGGGAGGAAAAAAAAACAGTTCATTTCATGCACAGAACACACACATAAACCGAACCGAAACCATGGCCCAAAAACTGCGGTACAGTACTGTGGACTACCTTTACCATTGCGCCCCTAGTAGTTGCGCCTTATATTTTCCTGCTTTTTTGTCCTTTGCTAGTCATACTTATGAATATCTTTCCCATAAATGTGTGACTTATATTTTGGAAAAAGAGTTTTCCCTTTGAAAATTATGTTCCCTTTGTCCAACTCCATTCTTTTTGTTGTCAGAATACTGTCGTCTTGTAACAAACATGAATATGTTTCATGGTAAATCACTGCATGTCCATTAGGGGTGTAACAGTGCACTCGTTTGAACTGAACCACTTTGGCTTGGGGCCTTCGATATGATACGAAGGTGTACCGAATGAATACATGTAGCTTATGTGAAGAACGCAAACACCCAGGAAGCAGGGTGCCCACAAGCAGAACCCACGTGCAGGGTTTCCCCTGTATACATTCTGCAGTGGCGCTGCTGCTGCTGCTGCAAAAAAACACTTTTTTCTGAAGATGGGGCACCAATGGGGGGTAAACATGACAACAGAGAGTATAACAGAAGCTGGGTTGGACGTTCAAAGCTGCTAAGTTTCACTTTCAGTTTTCAGTTGTTATGGAGTACCCCCCCCCCCCCCCTTCACTAGTCTCCTTCATTGTACGGAAAATGTATCGAACATGTATCGAACCAAAGACCCCTGTTACGAAAACAGTCCAAACCAAAATTTTTCTGTACCATTACACCCCTAATGTTCATGTTGTTCACCACCCACAGACCATCTACACTGTGTTGTGTGGTCAGTGTGTCCAGCTCCTCAGTAAGGAAAGTATCTATTCTTTGTCCTAAAAGTGACTAGAAGTTGCTAAATGACATCATCACCTAATTTGCATAATTGGAAATGTGCATGTAATTGTAATGAACAATGGAGGAGAGAGGAATAACATTGTGGGAGAGACAAAAAGTAAGTATAAAAACACTATGTATGTTTGGAACTACAAATGAACAACTCTGTCAATTCCAACTGTCCTCCTTTATCCGGGCTGGGAGACCGGCTAAAGTGACCCACAAAAGACATTCTGTAGAAGTTACTTAGGTTAGTTATTTATTTGTTTGTTTGGTTTTTAGCTTCATCTTCTTCAGTTTGGTTGGGTTTGGCCCTTGGCCAACTTCTGGCCAAAGGGGTATTGTAATCGTTTTGTCATATGTATGTCTGTCTGTCTGTCCATTTAACAACAAAATCACATTTTCTGAAGAACACATTGAGATATCTGCACCAAATTTATACAAAGACAATCTAATCTAAATTATAGGGCAGTAACTTTCAACAGGATCTTACACTATATTTGGCTGAGGGGTATTAAAAGTGTGCAGCACATTATGTTTAACCTTGCAGTCCACTTAGAAGCCTACAAATCAGTTAAACATGAACATTTTAAACCATAAAATGTGTAATTTTCAGTTAATAAACAATCCAAATGGACAGAAAACTGTCATTGTCAGTGGGACTGATTTATAGTTGGTGCAGTTGTTTTAGACAAACAACAATACGTGCTTTCACATCAGAGTCTCCAATAACACCAAAAAAAGTTGACAGATTTGTCACTAGTTGCTTTTTTGATAAAGAGTGTCTATAGGGGTCTGAAAAACCACTAAATAGGCTATACCAAAAAGTGTCTAAGTTGGAAACACTGACTTTCACAGCTAGACAGACAGACCATGTGACTGTGGCAGAGACATCATTTGGTGTCATTTAGAGGAAAAATGTTTGTTTTAGTGTTTGATTCACTTTTCAAAAGTTGTTTCAAGTTTCCAAGCTAATTTTTAAAAATTGCTTTTAGAAATAAGCTTGGGTAGTCTGAAAAGATGCTGAATCTAGAAACAGAAGTGCTAAGTTGGCATCAGTGTTTGTGTTGTGTGCATCTTTCTGTTTCTTTATTGGAATATCTCAGTTTTTATCCAAATGCTGCTCACCAGGACCTGGAGGTGTTTCAATGTCCTTGACCTTGTTTTTCAGGTATGACCACATCCTGAAGTGGGAGCTGTTCCAGCTGGCTGACCTGGACACATACCAGGGGATGCTGAAGCTGCTGTTCATGAAGGAGCTGGAGCACATTGTCAAATCGTACGAGGCGTACCGGCAGGCACTGCTGTCCGAGGTGGAGGCTCGCAAACAGCGGCAGCAGTGGTACGCTCAGCAGCCCAACAACAACTTCATAGGGAACATGTAATGTGGACTGAACGCAGCCTGGCCACACCCCCCTGAGGTTTCCGCAGTTTGGGAGCGGTCAGCGCTTCAGCGTTTCCCTTTGAAATCAGCATTGACTTTTAATTGCCTCTTTTTTACCAAACACATCTGTGCCTTCGCTTGATCCAAATATATCAGCCTGGAAGTTGAGACAGAATTTATGAATGACCATGTGACTGAAAGAATACACCCTCCAATGAAGAAACACAACCTATAATGTGCTAGATGTGAGGAGGCCTGTGGTGCCATTTATAGCCCTGAAAACTGAATCGCTGTATGGATTTCTATTTCCAAGACTGAAGAGTCCAACAAAGCACAAAAAAACAAAAACCTGCTCTGGATATTTGTTGGAAAACATCCTGAATTGTGCCTTTGGTAAAAGAAACGCTGGATTTTTCCAGTGTTGTATTGCGTATACACCAGCTACTCCATCAGTGTTTCCTGTGAGGACACAAAGGCAGGCAGCTTCTCCTCATTTGTTTCCATATGAAATACTCTGACTTATTCTCTTTCTTGTGTTTTGTTCCCCTCATTAACTGAAACCACACTATTTTACATTAAACTCAAAAAATGTGCATTGTTCTTTTCAATGACATATCCTTTATATGACAATCCACCAAAACGTCACAGATATTTAATACATTTTGATAAGAAGCGTCTTTATTGAAAGACCCTGTGGGATGAAGCATCACATTGGATGCATTTCGAGCATCTCTGGGCTCTTGGCATTACTGTAAAATCAGCAATATTTTTTAGTTTGTGTCTATTTAAACATATATAAGCTACTGGAACTTTTTAAAGTTACAATCTAACACTTCAGAAGACACATTGAGTTTGCCAAAAAAAAAAAAGTGCAATTCAGTTTCACTGTTTCATTATTTATGGATGTTTCTTTCCTAAAGATATTTTCTGCAGTGACACATCACCTCTGTGGTGTTAATGAAAGTACAGGAAAACATTCTATTGATTACATATTGATCACCACCTTTTAAAGAAGTCTTCATTTGATACATTTTAATATTTGTAACTAATTCAAAGCAAAATAAATATTTTTCCATTTCAGACTTGCATACAAGCCATTAAGAATAAGTAATAATATGGATTTGACTGATTAGTGAGCAGTATACCGTCTGTAATGGACCATCTTCCTTCACTATGCAAGAAGGTCTCAATCATATCATTTCAGAGCGGTGTCATGTCTTTGTACATACATCATTTTGTGGATTTGCAACTACAAGACATAAGCAATAAAGTCTGCAGTGAAGAAAATACAACCCCTTTATATTATACTTCTTTGCTCTCAAACAGATGTGGTGGCTAGATGTTGAAGTAATTAAAAACACATTTCAGACTGTTTGGAAGATCTCAAAGGTTTTCCCGGATGGCATCAAGTTTAATAAATAACTCGAGTATGGTTTTCATTAATTTGGTCCAACTTTATTAGTTATTTCTATGTAACTGAAATTTTTGCAGTGTGTGTGCGGAAAATGAGCAATGTGGAAGTTGGAAGAACTCCATCACCCAGCGGTCGATTCATTTGACCTTTCTGTACATGGAGGACGCAGCCGCATTGATGAGGGCAGCATTGGGAATTCACCTCTTAATCCAACAGATTTATATATATATATATATATATATATATATATATATATATATACACTCTTCTTTGTCTTTTCTAACGGGCAAGATCTTCACTTAATATATCTGAAGAAAAAGCAACATTTTGTAAGTAAATGCTACTGTTGTGATATTTTAAAAGGATATGATATTCCAACATCATCATGAAAAATGGGATTTTAAAACCTAATGTACAGTACTGGACAAAAGTTTAAGGCCACCATTATTTTGTTTTATCAAGGTTATAATGACTTTATTTATGCTATATATGTGTTATATGAACACACACACAGCTGGCAGGTAGCTCTGTTGTTGTGGATGAGAAGTTACGTTTATGTGACAGAGGATTCTGTCATTAATTTTGCTGCAAGGTAACTAACTGAATTAGCTGCACTAATGTTAGCAATAATTCCTACTGACTTACATTGTCTGCCAGCTAGCCTGATAATTAGCCCAGCCAGCAGAAGTGTGTTTATACATTTAACTTTACAATACTTGAACACAGCTCTGTGTCAAAATTTGTTATGTAGCCAAAAGGTTTTGAAGGGTGTTGGTAGTGTTTAACATGACAATAATAGTCTTTGCTCTTTCCCAGCCCTCTTACACACAAACTAAATGATGCTGGCCAAAATACAGGCATCTAAAAGAGAACTTTTTAACTTCTAGGTGTAACTGTCATTTACTGATAATTAGGTGTTTTTTTGCTGTATTCACAGATTTGATTTCTTTTCTTGCATCTGTCTTAAAGAGGTTGAGGGGAAAGAATCATATGTTCATTAAAACCCTGCAAAACAACCAAGCTAAAGGTGGCCTAAGACTTGAAGCCAGTACGGCATCTTAAACCGGACTTAGATGGTTTTTGTGTGAAGGCCTCACTGATGCTGATTATACATTGTGGAAGACTCAGAAGCCACTCTGCTGCAGTGCCTTTACATTTTCAACCCTTGTGGTCAAACCTCAGTATAAACTTGATAAATATGCATGACAGTGTTCCTCTACTGCTGGCAACCAGACCTGCATGAAAAAAAAAGATGCTTTTGTGCTGAAGCTGATGCAAACATCTTCCACTGCTATAACCATGAGTTTTGAAATAACAAAGCCGATAGCCACAGTTCTACACATGTACAGTAACAGTCCACTAAGCCAGAGTGTTCAAACACCAAAAAGTGCTGTCACCAATACAAGCCTTTTGTTTACAAGTGCAAGCGGTTTTGGAAACACACAAGTCAGGCTGGGCCTCTTTCACCATGCAACAGTTTCACAGATGATTCAACTTAAGTGTGAGAAGATGATGAAAGAGATGTGGAATGAAGATCCTTTTCCAAGCAGGCGTGTCACCCCACCTAATAACATTTCACTTCGATTCCTCGGTGGCTGCAGAATAGCTACATTCCATGGATTTGCTCGAACATTCAGTGAGAAACACAACAATGGTTTCACCCACCAGCTCTGCTCACAATGGAAAGCAAACACACTGTTTCCCTCAAAGGCCCAAAGCACAGACACAGTCACTGGGATGCTGCAGAATTACAGAAGTGCAAACAGACGAATAAGTGAGACATGTCAGCTATGTTTTGTAAACTGTGGCCACTATGTTTCCACCCACTGTTCTTCCCTGATCCACCAACCTGGGAAACAAAACTCTAGATGGTCCATTCCACCCAAGTGGTGTAAACTGCTGTCCCACAACCAAAAAAATGCAAGTAAGCATGCAAACTGTACATGTTTATGAAGATCCTCCCCTACCCTTCACTCTATCATCTGTTGAAACCCACAGTCACTCAGAAAACGGTAAGTTTAACATGTGTAAACTTTACATCTACAGCATCTGTTCCCAAAGCTTAGCTCATGACCCACAGGTATCCACTATGCAGTAGATTCAACATGAAGTGAGGAAAACGATGAGCATGCCTGAATCCATTTTATTAAGTCTTTGAAAATCCAGTGTGTAAGATTTAGGAGGAAATGTCCCAGTTTAGCAGGTACCTCCTTCATATTTTCTTTCAACGTCATAAAGCCTTAATACGTTTTCCTATCTCCGTAAAGGGCGCAGACTGAGAAGATAAGACCCAGCATTATTGTAGATAATGTGTTCAGAAGTCTGAAATTAGGAGCTTTTTACATTAATGACAGAGGTCCAAGACCAAGCTTCTCCAAATCCTTCTCAGATTGTTCAGTGTACATCTGATTCCTCTTGTGTTTAATTTTCTTCTTAACAGGCTGTTTCAGTGTCCGTTACTTTAAAATGCAAATGAGCTGCAACTGACCATACTCCTGTCCTGTTTGTACCATGGATACCAACCTGTAGACGGAGACATAGCCTGAGGGCAGCAATTGTACAAACAGGTGGAATAATTCAGGATATACAGAATTCCAAACATTATCTGAAATCTGTCTCAGCTGATTGATTTAATGTTTTACAGCCCCTGGATCTGTTTTATCATGAAAAATATGGTCCTTTTAAAGAATTTCACTATCAGACACCCATTTTCTGAAATAAGACATTGAGAAATTGAATTGAATGGTCTGAATTTGCTGCTACCAAAATGGCCCCACCTCAGGGTGCATTGATATATCACCTACACATTGATACTGGCATATAAGATGTATTTTCACTGATGGCTGTGGCAGATACTTATCTGTCATGTTATATTAACACTTTCTCCATAAATTTGTATATTTGAATTTGTGTTGTCATTCAGTGTAAAGATAATGTAATGAGGGGCTGAAAATAGGAACTACTTTGATATTTATAATGACGATTTCTTTTGTAAAGGGTCAGATAAATACAACAAAACACTGGTATTGACATCAGCTATTGGCAAAAATGTCATTTTAAATATCAGTCTTGACCTAGAGTGTTTGGCCTCAGTGCATCCCTAGAAGGATTCAATAGATAAAAGAAGGATTTTAGTTACCATCAAAGACTTGCATCCTTTTGGTACGTGTTTTAGGTTGTGGGACAGTGGTTTGGACCTAGAATGTGCCCATACAACTGAGAAATATGCCACTGAGGCTCCTGTAGATGTCAAATAATTTGTACATGTCATGGCACTATACCACATAATCACAACAACTAAAAAAAAATGCTCATTATTTTAAAGTATAGCTGGTTTTTAGAGCCTAAGATGACAGACATTAACCATTTACCATGCTGATGATGCTTCTAACGCTTCAGTATTTAACATACAGTACATATTTTGGCTTCCAAACATCACATAGATAATTATGTTTCTTATAAACAGCACTAAACTTTGAAGAACAAAACAATCATCACAAATGGGGAGTTCACAGATTTGACTATAAATCATCTAATGGCGAATGTTGAAAACCCGTGTTGATGTGAAATAAACAGCGGACTGGGAGTGGATACGCCGATGGTCTATGTACTGTATATCTGTACAGGTGGAATCTTCACACACTAAAGTGAGAGACAGTGATACATCCTGCACTTGGAAACAGGCGCCTGTTGAGGATGGTGCCGATACATGAACATTATTCAGTCTGTATTAGGTTTAAAGTAGTGGATGTATTGGACCACATGGCCAATACTGAAGAAAACAGTGCCTGATGAGTGAGGATTTTCCGCCACCTCCTCGCCCTCAACACCCCCCCAGGAAGTCCCTGCTGTGTTCCGTCTGATTGAATCAGTCCTTCTTCTTGTCCTGCTCCTCCGCCACATCGTCCACCTGAGGCCCAGGGAAGGCGTGGTGATACAGGTGCCTGTGATTGGCCGCTACATTATACAGCTTGTACAGAGCCTGTGGTGCAGAGACAAACACACATGAGCACCACGAGGATGGAGGCCACATCAACAAAGAAAATGGATTATTCACAAGCACAAATATGCCACAGAGTGAAAACTCTTGTATAAGTTAAAAGCCATTTGTATTCCTGCTTTTATAATTCTTACCTCATTTGTGCTCCCCTGCAGAGGCATTAAAAAGAAATAGAAATTAATTTTTCAAGAACATACAAGACAATAAACAGACTTTTTAACAAATATGTAGATATGCACAAAATACTTCGAAGCTCTGTCAAATAATCTGTTTTTATGGTTGTTGAAAATTCATCTTCCGCTAATATTCCTGTTGACATGCAGCTGCACAAATTTTGTACTCTCCTCAACTGAAACAAATGTGGGCTTTTCGATATTTCCTCATATCCATAGACCTGTGGATATCCCCTGTTCATCAGTAGCTGTGTTTCTCCTTTTCTACTAGACCAGGAGTGTCCAAACCCGGTCCTCGAGGGCCGGTATCCTGCATGTTTTAGATATTTCCCTCTTCCAGCTCACCTGGTTCAATTAATGATCAGCTCATCATCAAGCGGTGTGATGGAAAAGAGAAATATCTAAAACAAGCAGGATACCGGCCCTCAAGTACCGGATTTGGACACCCCTATACTAGAGGATCTCTATTTGATAGTATACAGGAGTTGTGTGTTGCAACTTGTGATAAAACCACTAAACACTAATTCTATATAGATGCACAGAGAATTCTCAAAATCCTGAATAGTATCAGCATTGTCAGAAAATGCTACTGGAAACATTGTATTTACATGACACTTGGTTTCATATTTAGAAAGTGGAATAATAGTGTGAATGCAAACTGAAGTATTACTGTTATGATCTGGGTTCTTTTTTTCTCTCATTGATTTAAAGTAAAGTTTCGCCACCTAGTGGTTAAAAACTGTCATGTGAATCATTTGACAGTCTTTGGCGTCAAACTCATTAGTAGCTCAGGGGCCACATTCAGCCCAATATGATCTTGAGTAGGTCAGACTAGTAAAATAATATTGTCCTTATTCATTTAACCTGGTAAGTCCTTAAGAGAACATTCTCATTTACAATAGTGGCCTGACGGGGGCGGGGGAGTCATATAACAACATAAAAATGACAAAAATACAAGGTGATTAAAAAGACACTAAAAATAAAAATAAAACAGACATAAAAGATATATAAGTAGTACCATGTGTCTGTTAAAATTTCCATAATACATTTCTTAAATGTGGAAACTCAAATAAAATTGTCTAGTTTCAGTCATTTTGAAGGTCATTCCAGTCTTTCACTGCTTTTATTGAAAAGATTATCAACCAGTGGCTGAGTTTACTGTGGGTATTTTCAGTGTAAGGGGTAGTGATATAATAACATAATAATCTATAAATAATGTCAACTCCAAACTTTTCTGTGTTTTAGAGAGAAAAAAGTAAAATTACATTATGAAAGGGTCTGTCTACAAACTATGCTTTAAAAAATGTAAACAATATGAACAACCTGAGACCCAGGGAAGGCGTGGTGGAATTTATTAGGAAAATAAGTGCACTTTTAACAATATTATGCCTTATCTTATTATTTACACATGCACATGAACTACAATGATTTTGACACCACTGACTGTTAACATCTGAACTTAATTTTTGCATTTCACAAATTCATTTCTGGACTGGATGGGACCCTTTGGCGGGCCAGATGTGGCCCATGGGCCATTAGTTTGACACCCCAGGTATAGAACGTGTCAGTGTCTTGGAAGTGCAGTCGAATTAGATTTGTGTGTTTTAAATAAAATCATAATTATATACTTTCTTGATAAAAAAAAAAAAGTCATACTGGCATCTATAAAGGGTGCTAATGAGATTACACCAAAGATCACCACGACAAACCAAATACAAAAAACTAACTCAAATGGATGCTGTTTTTGCTTATAAAGGTTTTGACTCTACTTTTGGTGTGAGTACGGAGGAGCTCAGAGATCATTTCAAACAAAATACTGAGCACATTCAGAATATATCAACAGTAGTTTGGTAAAAGAAAAATGCCTATTACTTTTATTGGTCTTTTGTATTAGTTGGGCTGCAACTCAGCAACTTGTAAATCTGTAAAAATGACTGAAGGTGCATAGATTTTATTGTACTATCGTCCATTTTCTCATGTTTCTCTGTCACAGTCCGGACCGATGTTGGCTTTAGTCTAACATCACCATAGAATCAAATAGAAGCAGATTGTTTTGCATTTTACAGCCCATGGTTAACACAAAAACTACTGTAAGTAACATAATATCAATGTAGACCCTTGGTGAATGCAGTTTAATTAGTGACACAAAAGGGAACAACTGGAACATAAGTTAATATGATGAATTTCAGATTAATAATATGGAATCTTTCCTTTTTTCTGACTTAATCACATGGTTGTTACTAACTTCTGACCCTTTACTCAACTCTTACCACATTACAGAACTGTGGTGTGAAGTGCTACTTTTTTTTTTTTTACGAATAATGTAAATTGATCCTTTGAAAACGCTGTTTGTTATTGATATTCTACATACTATATGGGCACATAATAATTATTTTTATTTTTTTTAATTAAAAATATTTTGAATTTTTATTTAACTATGCTATACTAGAGTGCATGTAAGATAGAAAAATCGAACTAAATTCCAACTTTTAAATATATAAAATGACTGGATTTTTTTTGGCCCTATCATCTCCATCACCCTGTTGAATCAGAGAACCTACAACCAGTAAGTGAACTGATGTGGCTCCTAACAGTGGGTGTTATGATGCAGCGGTTTTACCTGGTCCCACAGTGCACCAGCCACCTGGTCGATGACGGCGCCCAGTTCTCGGTATTCCCCAGAGTAGCGGATGTAGGCCCAGGTGCAGAGCGTGATCAGCGCCAGACCCAGGATCATGTTACATAAGCTGGCAATGATGTCCACACCCACGAAGCCTGTGATGCCTGCAGCCACGTACATGACAAAGATGACCACGAACAGCGTGGCCGGCGTGCGGGCCGCGTGGAAAATGTTCTTGGAGTCATTGTGCTTGATGTACTGGACGAACACCTCATCGATTTCCCCCTCTAGCTGCTGCAGGTAGCGGCGGCTGAACTCCTCCCCTCCCATCTTCTTCACTCCACGGAAGACCTGTAGAGCCTCCTCTCGGATGGCGCTGTGGCGGGTCTGCAGCTCGCTGGGGGCCAGGAAGGGCCGGTCCCCCCCGCAGACCTGGACCCAAATACCAGTTCACGGAAACAGTCTCTGAGATATTTACCTTTGTGGCTCTGAACACCCTTAGTGGCTTTCACTTACCTCTTCCATTTTCTTGTTGTAAAGATCCTTTGCGGCTGCGACTGCTGCCAGATTATTGGCCTCTGCTGTGGCCTGAGAAGAGGAACGTGTATCATCAGCAGTTAGTCAAGAATATGGAACACAAAGCTCTCCTGTCAATAGACGGATGGAAATAATGTACCTGGAGCATGGACTTGGGATGTGGCAGCTCTTCACCCTGGTAAATTTTTATGTACGCCTGAAAACAACAGTGATAACAAGTCAGGAGGTAATGTCAAGTTGAACAAATTTAATATCTTTTCCAGTTAAACGTATCCATAACAAGTGAAAAAGTAAGCAGAGTTTACTAATACCCCCACCCGGTTGCACAACACTTTGCCCCTCTAGCTCACTGATACCTTGCCTACCCAGGGATTAATTTTATTTTTAATCTTTTTCTTTTTTTTTTTTTTCAAGAATTTGTGTTTTGAAAAAAAAATGCAAAAATTGAGAGAAAGGTGCATGTAAAGAAAATGTGTGTGAAATTTGAAAGGAATCCGGTGAACAATGTCCAAAAAATCGTTTGGACAAAAATCTTGGGAGGGACTGATGGAAGGACGGCTGGAATTCCTGGTTTATCTATATACCCTGTGGCTGGGGGCTATAATAATAAAGTATGTCGTTTATGGTTATATAGTGGTGAAGTAGCAGAAACAACCAACTGAACACCTCCACAGTTACATCTGAGTCCCATGTTATGAGGATTGGTTTGTTTTCATTTAACTTCAGCAAAAATTGTTTTTACAATATCTCTAATTATCTTTCTTTATTATTATCTGCAATTATTTAAGTGTTTCTTAGATCAGTACAAGTTCCAACCCTGTACAGTGACAAATAAACTACTGGTGAGGTTTAGAAAACACACACATATTATCAAATGCTGCTCTGAGGGTCAAACTGGAACTGACTCTTTTTTGACTTTGAATTTGACTTTTTTCAAAAACCTCCAAGATCGAAACTGGGATGATGTGCAAAAAAACAACAATTCTCATTTTCACATGATTAGACATTATATTCTGTTCCTGTAACAACTGGACTTAAATATATCCAGTGCACATGAACAGTCTAAAGAATGGATGGAAATGGTTTATTACAGCTAGTTCGCCTGGTGAGTTTGGAAACTCAACACAACTTTGGACAGATCAGGATTGTCAAGCACACGTAAGGAGAGTTATTATACTATTATCATTATTGTCAGTCATCTACAGGGAAAAATGCCTTTGCTCATATGGCTGCAGGACTGTCCGAGCACATCAGGTTACGGTCAGGGGGAAGTCCTAATGTAGGATTTGTAGGTTTTCCTTCATAAAAATGCTGTTCCAGCAGTTCCAGCTCCAGCCTGTCCATCTTTGCAAACCACATGTGACCGGCATCCATGATTGTTATTGGTTCAGTCTGAATGGGGACAGACCCAGACAGATGTGTCTGGTCAGAAATCCACTGTGTAAGACTGAGGCTGATTAGGACAATTTAGTGACAGAAATATAATTCTGTTTTCCTTAGTTTATAAACACACCAAAGTAAGAATCATTGTGTTTTCATTGCATCATAATGAGCTTCATATCCACAGAGGGAGCAGGTTGCAATGAGAACCAGAGTTAATATTCCCTCTTAACCCCTTTAAAAAAAACACAAAAACACAACAGTCAAAACAAGCACACATTTTGTGATGAATTTAGGGTATTCAGTTTTTAAGAATCTGCAGATTCACTGCTGGATAATACTAAATATCACTGAAGCCTGACTGAAAATGAAAAGTAAACAAAAACTAGCACAAAATGTGCAGTAATTTCTAAACTGAAACAAAAATCACTTTACAAAAACAGGAAAACAATGTACACAAAACAAGCTAAAAAAAAAAAAAAAGAAAAAACAGAATTACAGAAAATTTACTTTGTTTTTGTTTACCAATTGTGGTTCCTTTACCACTGTACTCTAAAAAGAAGCACAATGAAGTTGATACATGGTGGGCAAGAATAAAATGGGGAATAAATGGCTTTAACAACAATGGACCTTTAAAGGTAACATTAGAATTGATGAATTACAAAAAACACTGACATCTGTTCTTTCATACTGCACTTTGCAGCGTCTACAAACCAAGGCTTTCCGGAAAATATACACTACCAGTCAAAAGTTTGGACTCACCTGGTTTTTCTTTATTTTCATGACTATTTACATTGTAGATTTTCACTGAACGCATTAAAATATGAATGAATACCTATGGAATTATGTAGTTAAAAAAAGTGTGACATAACTTAAAGCATGTTTTATATTTTAGATTCTTCAAAATAGCCACATTTTGCTTTGATTACTGCTTTGCACATTCGTGGCATTCTCTCAATGAGCTTCATAAGGTAGTCACCTGAAATATTTTCCAAAAGTCTTGAAGGAGTTCCTAGTGATGCTGAGCTCTTGTTGGCCATCTGCAATCCATCTCATGCCATTTAAATGAGAAGGTGAGTCCAAACTTTTGACTGGTAGTGTATATTTATAAAAAAAAATGTAAATAGTAATGGACTTATGGTAAATCTAACTAAAACTAAAATGAAAAACTAAATAAGAATAACCTGAGACGGATGCTAGTATAAAAGTGTTGATAGTATCATTTCTTATTCTCTGCTCTGACCTTGAAGTACTCCAACAAGCCACGACAGGTGATTTTACTGCCGTTGATCTCCTTCACGTCAATGTTGCGAGGACTGAGCAGCCATGGCACCAGGACCTTCAGGTTATTGATGAACTCACCATCAATTTCTAGACAATGAACACAAAGGCAACGTCTGCTGAAGATGGAAGTATGTGTGGACAGTCAAGAGTGTGTGGACAATGTTCAACAGAATGTCTGTGGTATATGAGTAAATCCATCAACAATATCAGAACCCTGTAAACGCCCCGGCAGCAGCATGACCTCAGTACCTTTAATTCTTCCGTCAAAGTGTGGGTTAGTGGCCACTTTGAGTCCTGGGTGAGGCATCAGGAAACAGGAGATGTTGGTGAAGCAGGAGTGAATGTGTTTGCGGACGTTCTGCAGCTCCTCGTGCTGGTTCTCTGAGATCTGCACCACATAGATCCACACTGATTAGACCAGATTCAGCCTGGATCAGTTCAACTCTGAGCCGATCCTCTATTACTTTACATGTTATTGGTGACACAGTTACCATAATTTAAACTAACCTTCAGTCTCTTTTCAAGGAATTTCATGCCTCCTTCCTGTCCATAGGGAAACTCATATGGAAAGCTCCAGTCTCGAACCAGGAAAATCATAGACTGGAAGGAAAGACACATGACCCCTGTTCATGACTGTTCATTAACCCTTAAAGACCCACAACTATTTTTTATCACAACTTCCAAATGATACATTTTTTTTAACTCTCCAAAGTGATTTATTACCATTTATTATAATATTACCCTCTGTATTTGACATTTTTCAGTGTATTATGTATTTTCCTACATTACATTTACTGATTATGTAGATGTTCATTAAAGCTCAGAGTAAGTTTAAAGGTTATTAGATCAAATAAGAAAATGTGAGTTTTTCAGCAAAATATATTATTAACCGAACATAAAAACAAACGCCTACAACCACTGTCATTTATCATGAAATTTTGTCATGAAAAAATTAATCCTCTCTACATTTAACTTTTCATGATTTACCCATATTTTTAAAATTATCTTGCATTTTGTTTTTTTTCTGTGAAAATCAGGTATTGTCTTATAGTTCATTTATTGATCATGTAATTTACTGTTCATTTTTGTTCATTATGTTGTGAACATAAACAAAGTGTCTCCATCCACAGTCATTTATTTACGCCATGGGTTGCAGAAAATGACAGTATGTCCACAGTAACTACAGTGCCTCTGAATGTCCAAATGGGTCATATCTGATGACCGTAAAAAGTTGACAAACTGCATTTTAAAACAATTATTTACATGTATTGACAGGATTAGTGAATCAACATGAATTATACATTTTACATCAGTACATGCTTTTGGTTGGCGGTGGATGTTTGGGTCTTTATGAGTTAAACTCTAGCACACACAAAAATGATACAAGTGGCTTCAAACAAAAAACAAATATAACAATTAGTAATATAACAGCAAATCAACAACAAATCCATTGAGAGAAAATAATGAGTGTTACCTGGAATGGTTTAAGGAAAGTTTCCTCCATTGCAAGTCTTCCATACTCAGTAAAAAGCTGGAAAAAAGGTGGAAAAAATCTCAACAAATGAGGATGTAAAATATCTTAAGTGTTATTATTCCAACTAAATTTATTCATTCTAAGAAATTCCATAAATAAAATGTTGAATACTACTTAATAATTTAGGATATTAAGTAGTTGTTTGTTCATGAGAACATTTTATTAGATTTTTCAAAGCATTTATATTTTTTCTTTCAAGATAAACAATGTTTTAATGAAAATAGGTTCAAATCTGTTTTAAAATGTTTTCACAGTACAAATATTGTGGATAAAATCTCTAAAAACTAAGACAATGAGTTAAAAACAGTATAGATAGATAGATAGATAGATAGATAGATAGATAGATAGATAGATAGATAGATAGATAGATAGATAGATAGATAGATAGATAGATAGATAGATAGATAGATAGATAGATAGATAGATAGATAGATAGATAGATATTTTGGTTTATATTTACATCTAAAAATGTCTTTTGGAAGGGGCTAAAATCCATGTTAACAGGATAGAAGACAACATCAAGGGCGCACAGGAAACTAGGAAAATGGACACTACTGTATTTTCACCTCATTTAAATGTCTGATTAAAACCTCAGAACATTCTTATTCTAATCATGTCGTGGTTTTAGATCTTGTAGAACATTCAGTGCAGACATGATAATATGAATGCATACATCAATAAAAAGGTATGAGAAATAATACGGTAGTATTTTGACAACACATATATTATACATGTATAATTTTAGAATCTGAATCATTCAATCACTGGGACAAAGAATTCAGTAAATAATAAGAACAACCCATACAGTGCTGTGAAAAAGTGTTTACCCCTCCCTGCTTTCTTACATTTTTACATATTTGTCACACTGAAATGTTTCAGATACTCAAACAATTATAATACTAGACTATGATGACTTTCACAGTACTGTGTATATGTATCGATGTGCAGATGCACAGACCTGTAAGTGCTGCAGGTCGTCTTCCTGTACATTCTGGGAGATGTTGTAAACCTAAACACACATACACACATATACAAATATTTATTCAATGCAGCTCTAAGGGAAAGATAACCCACCTGTTGGATGCATAAGTAAGTGGCTGTAAAGCACACAAATTATGTTAAAATATTACAGAAACGTAACCAGCTTGTCTGCTCTGTTCTTCGTCGCACCTAAACATACAGTGACACTGGGTCCCGTTACCTGCATGGAGCTGATCATGGTGCTCAGAGCGAACACCGTGGCCGAATCTCTGAGTGTCGACTGGCTGTCAAACGTGCCCTGGGTGTCCATTAGCAAAACAGCAACCTGAGAAACCAGACACATGAAGACAATGACCTGTGGGATGGGTACCAATGAGTTTGATTTTATTGATTTATTTATCTATCCTTTATTTATTTAGGAGGGTCCCATTGAGATACCAGGGAGATCAGGTCAATGAGATCAACTGAGAACATTTAACCCACATACAAAACACAACAAATATTTTTATTTTTGCAAAAGCTGGAAAACAACACACATCAACAGACTTTCTTTGAGACAATGTGATGTGCTCAAGGATTAGGGAGGAAATGGGAGGAAAACCCTGCTGTGATGGAGAATCAATGCGACCTTATTTCACAAACAAAGTGCATTACAGTCAATGGTGAGACAAGTGCCTGTGCCTTCACTTACACAGTTGTGTAATTGTGTGCGTGTGCATGTTTCATTACAGTCCTGTTTGACTCTAATGAGGGACTGGACAGACTGTAAATACACTGTACCTTCCTCCCATCTGGTTTGTCCACCAGGAAGACCTCGCTCCAGATCTGGATCCCAGTGGTCTCCCTCTCTGAGCCCCCCCTCCAGGAGAAACCAGTTAGTGGCTCATCAGCGTCTCCGAGCCAGCTGTCGGACGCCTGAAACACACATACACAATGAGCCCATCTATTCACACATCTGCTATACATCCGATCACCCAGAGGGCTCTGGATCCCCCACAGAATCCCTTCAAAAAACAAATCACAGAGGCTCCAATACGAAACTTAAGAGGAAATCCCAAATATTATGTCTGTATCCCTAATGATGTAGACTCTGCGGCCCTCTTTTAATACTGATGTCCATTACTGCTTTGATACAACATCTACAGCTGTGAAACTTTGTGGTTCAGGCTATATGTTCCAATGGAATTCAACCATGAAATCCGATCTGGGTCTATTTGATGTACCCGTCCTCCTACAAGGCTCCAAATTCAACACAATAAGCAACTTCCCCCATTAAATATTACATAAAACACTAAAAGTTTCCTGTTTCTATTTATGATGTTTCAGACCATGTTCAATTATCATATTTATTACTGTTGCAGCCAGTCAGATTGTTCATAAATCATGACAAAGGAGTAGAGAATGCTCCCGATGTGCTCAGATTCATTTTTTCTTGGTAGGTCTTCTAGGTTTTTGCTCTTTTGAAAATGTTCGTCTCTCATCCAAGACACTTCAGTTCTTCGGTGCTCAGATTCACCTTCTCAGACTTACGTGGTTGTACATGTAGCGCAGCATGAAGTCCATGAGGAAGGACTTGCCCTTGCGAAAAGCTCCGGCCACAGAGATGGCCACCACTTCTCGGTCTCGGACATCCTCCGCCAGGAGGATGCGGCTCAGCGCCGCCTCATCCAACTCGAAGGTGTGGTCATCTTTAACCAGCAGTACCTGAATGGGGCGAGCTCTGTCGTCAGGCTCCTCCTCCTCTGAGCTCCAATCGTAAACATTTTTATCACCAAGGGACCCTGAACAACCAATCAGAGGAAAGAAAAGCAGGGTTTAGACGCAAATGGGAAGAACTGGTACTGAGCCCATTTACATGCACACTAAAAACCTGATCTCTATCTGATTTCTGGAGTTAACAGATTATCCGAGTGATCACGTAAACAGTATAATCTGATCTATTTCATCAGACAACAGCAGTAATCTGATTATGAAAAATCGAATTAACACGCCTGGATTTTTTCCCAATACTCTGATGTCTTCCTGCATGTATACAGGTTAATCTGATTCATTTTTACATCTTTTATATCAGAGCATGAGTAAAAACAATTAAAATTGTAGTAAAAAGAAGAGATGTCGTCAAACGTGAACAGAAGACAATAACAGGAAGTTTGAGTCTGTCATCACATACTTTAAAAGGAATTCAATAGTGGGCTGAAACGAAAACCAGGGTTTTTCGACTATCGCATTTCTGAAGTGCATGCAAATGTGTCAGATCTGATTATTTTAATTATCTGATTACTCCCAGTTATCGGATTTTTATGGTCATGTAAACAGGCTCAATGTTCTTTACTTGAATCTCCAACTAGACCTCAGTAGCAAATACTGTTAATTATCCTCCAGCTTTACTTCCTCTTCTAGGCTTTCATTCCCTTCATATCCAGTGAAAACAATGCATTTCCAAGTGTGTTAACTCTGATGTTTGTCATAAACTGAGGGCTGAAGCGTGTCCTTTATGCACTGGGAAAATTTTCCTTTTCCAAGCTACATACATGGTGTTTCCAAGTAAAGTGAACTAAACACATTTATTTACGATTGTTGGACCTAAATCTTGAATGAATGAGAATCTGGAACTTCTTGACAGTGATGAGATGTTTTACACTGCCTTCACAGGCTACTGGGTAAATGATCCTTTCCACTTGTGAATTCAAAATTGCCAGTGCATTGTGTTCAAGTGCTTTTGCTGTCGTAATGAAATGAAAGATGGCTGACACACAATTTATCGTGGCCTGCTACTTGGGTAAAACAGTTTTGGATGTGTTAATTCATCTGCTGCAGTATTTCTTTTTTTGTTTTTGTTTTATTGCAAACTGTATGCTATAAATGTGCAAAATCATCAGCTAACAGCAGCAGAACATTAATAAAAGCATCATGTATCATTGGCCCTCATTGTTCTCCGCCACACTGAAAAGTTCAATGGTTATTTTCATCTCTGCAACTTGTGTATTAATTTTTTTCCCTGTTCTCCAGTGGAAAAAACAACATGAGGGGGCATTCATGTCCAATTTTTGAGTATGTAACTGGTATTCACCATAATTCCCAGAGCACATCAAGGCAGGATTAGTGTCCATTAGAAGAGGAAACAGGAAAGTTGAGTCCATTACTCCTTCCTGTTTGCTCTGGATCAATAGCATTGCCTGCGAGCTTGTTAATACTAAATCATACCATGCTCTCCTTCCTCCTGTTTGGATCCAGTGAGATCATGTTCTTTTGGAGCGTTTTTCCCTCTGATCTTTCCAGGCAGTGTGACTCAGTGTGTTTCCAATCTCTGCTGCCTCATGTACAGTGTCCAACTGCATCACCATCCTCATGGAGCCAATGGACGCAGGCCAGTGTTTCTAAATCTCACTCATACTATTATGTATAACTTACAGTACAAGAGTCACAAAAGCCAGACAAGATTTAGGAGTAAAAACAGGGTAAAAGGTTCTCAGAGACATCCATTAGCCCAGTGAGGGAGCAGGGGTGCAGATTTTTAAGAATGGAATTGTTTTAACGATAAAAAAAAATGATGTGATGCAATTTTATATTGTGATAGTTGTTATGTTTATTTTTATCTTCAAGGTTTAATTTGTTTAAATTTTCTGCCAAAACGCTTATTTCAACACTTATTTTATTGTTGAATAAGACCTCAGATGGTGCTCATTTTCTTTAGTTTGATGTAATGTTGCAAAAATTAACAATTTAAGAACTATATCACAAAATTACAGTGTTGTGTCACCTTTAGTGTCAATTATGCAGTTTTTATCTTGATATATTTCT
>NC_043978.1:4778665-4821165 GCF_902148855.1 Sphaeramia orbicularis | reverse complement strand
ACAGTTGATATTTTTCCAGGCTGCATCTACTTGATGTTCAGATTTAATCCTATAGACTGTAACACTATGTTTATGTTTGATTGAGGCATGAAATGATTTCCTGGCTTTTACCAGATGGTGGAGCTTTAAATGTCTTTGTCAGCAGGAAACCAGCTACAGGGTGGTTACTGTTGTATAACTGATCTTGAACTTAAACCTCACTTCAGAATGGACAGGTGAAACTACAGTTTTACTCCAGGCATCGGTAGTCAAGCTTAATACAATTTTGAGTTGCTTTCAACCTTCAAAGATCAGGGTCACCACTCATGACTAAAA
This sequence comes from Sphaeramia orbicularis, assembly GCF_902148855.1. NCBI lineage: Eukaryota > Metazoa > Chordata > Actinopteri > Kurtiformes > Apogonidae > Sphaeramia > Sphaeramia orbicularis. The sequence continues at coordinate 4,820,850 of NC_043978.1, read as the reverse complement.
AAGTATTTAACATTTGAACCACTAATCCTATCATTACTCTTCATCAATGCTCTCTATCAATAATCATGTAAAGATTCTCAGCCTTTCAGTAGTATTACAAATGTTTTTTCACATTCAGACGTTCTATGGTGAATGTAATCACATCATCATGTTGTGGAACATTAGTTAAATGCATGTAGTTTCTTCGTCTGAGCAAATAAATGTATGTAACTTGGAGAAAAAATGTAAGGTGAATTTGGAAAACATAAACAAAATATTAAGTGTATAGATCTGTCCAAGTTCATAGTGAAGGGTATCTTATTTTTACTGTTATTATTATTATTATTTTTTTAATTGTTGTGGGATTAAATAAGATTACACTTCCTCCCACTCCTTTTCCAATATATGAATCAAGTCATTTAATGTTATAAGGTTTCCCGTTTTCTTGGAATCTGTTTTATTTGTAGCCACTAATGTAGGATTATTTTGTTTATTTTTATTGCATAACTGAAGTGAGCTGAAAACATCAATGTAGTATATAGTACAATAGTAGTTTTGTGATTTTTTTTTTTTTTTTTTTTTGTTTTTTTAGTTGCACAGTACTGTCCATGTTGGTTTTCCCTCCCATTGTTATCTTAGATGATGTTGCTTCCCTCTCTGGTCCAGTTTTCACATCTCTCGCTACTTTTTCTTTCCTCTAGTCTGTAGCACTGGCTTTGACTCATTTGTGAGGCAGAGGCTGATGTCACTATGGCGCACTTTGACACCGATTATCAGCGCCTGGAGGCATCCTACAGCGACTCCCCCCCTGGGGAGGAGAACCTGCTGATGCATGTGCCCGAAGGAGCCAAATGTATGAAACGCATACATGCAATAAGAAATATGTAGATGTACCCTCCCATGTTTTACAATGACAATCATACAGAAACAACATGACTAATATGTACCAAATGTTTTACAGCCCAGTGGCACCACATAGAAAACCTGGACCTATTCTTCCAGAGAATATCCTTTATTCCTGTATTGTATGTGCATTGTATTCTAAATGTCTCGAACGCCAACTGAACTATTTCTCTTCTAGTTTTAGTACTCTGTTCAGTTATTATCTATAACAAGATTACAAATGGGTATTCTTCAGAACATGTTGCCAAAGTGTGGTTTAACTGAACTTATCTGTTTCAAAGTTTTATATGTTAGCAACCTGGTGTTTTTTCACTCTAAGCAGTGTTACAACATATATAATTGATCTATTTACCACTAGTTGAAGTAGACTGTTAGCACTGTGCTGAATGCCACTACATCACTAACGTTTTTTTATGTTCTTGAGTATCTATGCAGTTAAGTTGGTGCCAGAGTTTGGTACCCAGCTCCAAGTTTCATTCAAATTCTTTTTTTTCTCAATATTCCTTAACTTCCGGTACGTCTATAATCTGCACCAGAAAAATGGATTCACCTGTATGCTGTTGGGAGAGATCTTTGAGCTAGTGTATGTATTTGATCACTCTTTGAACATTTTTAAGCAGTTTGTTATTATGTATTTACCTATAAAAGTAAACATCCTTTCATGTAAATGTCTTTTTTTAATGTTTTCTCAAGTGCTTCTGTTGTCTTTCTCTGCACAGTCAGTTGCTGTTTGTGGTTGGCTTCACAGTGTTCCTAGCTAACTGCATCGATTACGACATCCTGTTTGCCAACAAGTTTGTAAATCACACTGATTCATCTAAAGTTACTTTGCCTGATGCCTTTCTCCCAGTGGATGTCTGCAGCGCACGGTGAGTCAGACAGTGTATTTGCTAGATTGTACTCTGTGCTGGAGGACTTTGTTCATAACTTCATTCTTTTTTTTGTACTTTTTTTTTTCCGAAATAAATGTTTAAAAGGTATTGCCAAAAACAATTTGATTTGTGTCGCATATTTACAATTTTTCCTATCACCACACCATATCTATCATTGTGTCACCTGTTTCAGATTGTACATTGTATAGTAACTGATAAAGGTGTACTGCATTTTATGTTAATTTCTTTAATGAAAGGACAGTTTGCATTTGGTATAAGAAAACCATTAACTTTTAGGCTGACAATGGCTGACACTCATTTGGAATGATGTAAAATCCAATTGAAAGCAAATTAAAATAGAGGATCAAGCAAGTATATAAACAAAATTAATAAATGATATAGAAGAACAGGCACACAGTTAAGTTGTGTAGTAGGTGCAGAAAGGAGACTGGTTTTAAATTTAGCAGTGCAGTGACATATTTGAAGACTATTCCATTTAACTGTGAATTCTGCATTTCTTGTCTCCCAGTATCCGACACAATGCATTTATGATCTTTGTGCTGGTAATATCTGGAGTGTTTTGGCTGCATCGTCTGGTCAAATTTATTTACAATGTTTGCTGCTACTGGGAGATCCGATCCTTCTACATTAATGCCCTTAAGATGACCATGGTGAGACAATCAACTTCATGCCAGGATATCATTTTAAACCTTTATTTTCAGTCATGTTTCTTAAAATCATTGTGTGGATCTCAGTCGTGACTGTTTCACTTTTCTTTCCAGTCAGAACTACCTTATGTGACATGGCAGGAGGTTCAGGCAAGAATCGTGGAGATCCAGAAGGAACACCAGATCTGCATCCATAAAAAAGAACTGACAGAACTTGACATTTATCACCGCATTCTTCGCTTTAAAAATTACATGGTGTGTGGAGTTGAAATCTTAATAAACATGAGCTGCTCATGCAAATTAACAAAATTGTTAGAGGTCTAAAGAAATTTCCTTACTGTGCTTTCAGGTTGCCATGGTAAATAAATCACTCCTTCCTGTGAAATTTCGACTTCCTGTACTCGGGGAATGTGTGTTCTATACCCGGGGTCTCAAGTACAACTTTGAACTCATCTTCTTTTGGGGTCCAGGTATGTGTTTGAAAGCTGTGATTCATAAAGTACCTGTGTGTTTACACGTCTTTGATGTGCTGCACACATGTGGTACTTTTCATACACTTTCGTTTATAAGTACATGTTTGTATCAAGGATTCGAATTACAAAGATGTCTTCTGTTAGATTTTTCTTCCATTTACTCCTGAACAGAGGTGTGAAGTACTGAAGTACTGTACTTAAGTAGTGCTTTTAGGTATGTGCAATGCACTTGCTTGTTTATTTTTACGACAAAAAGATTATTCCTTGCCTTATTCGGTGAGGTGAATGTCACATACAACAAGACAACATGAAAACCATTTGAAAGTCTTATCAAGACAAATATATTGTAAAACACAAAACAAGATGAAAATTATGTTAAAATGTAAAAACACCAAATTGAAGTGAAAGATGCAACAAAATGACTAAAATATTAGACAAAACCATGTGAAAGATGTAACAAGATGAAAAAGACAGAACTGGCAACTTCTACTGCCATGTCGGGTTGAGTTCATTTTGCATTTTTACCTGTGTTTTTTCCTACCATCTCTGCTCCTGAGTAGGTTCTCTGTTTGAGAATGAGTGGAGCCTGAAATCAGAGTATAAAAGAGGAGGGAACAGACATGATCTGGCGGACCGCCTGGCATCTCGTATCCTGTGGATTGGCATCGCCAATCTGCTGCTGTGTCCTGTCATTCTGGTGTGGCAGATTCTCTACGCCTTCTTTAGCTATACTGAGGTACATGCGTCATACCCATACAGCTCTAGAAACCATTAAGACACCACTGCAATTTCCTGTGAAATCAGCATGTCTGCATTTATGACAGCCATTCCATTCCTGTGCCTGTTGAATTCCAACACAAGCACACCTTATTCTACTTAATAAACACCTGATCCATGTCTTATTTAGGAAGGAGAAGTATAAAAACCACTACTGTGGCCATCACTATCTTCTTGCAATAGACAAAAACAGTGTTATTAATAACACAAAAGTCATTGGAATCAAAAAATAACTATTGAAAACTACTCGACTTCTGCTCTGACAATGTTCTTAAACTCTGAGGACTATTTTTTCTGAAAACACGGCATCTTTTTGTTATTTTGACTATGTGTCGTGTTCTGCAAATCCATGCTCTGATTAACAATATTTTAATTTAGAATTTGGAATAAATTTTGTCAGTAGTTTAGAGAATAAAACAAAAATGTTCATTTTACTCAAACACATACCTATAAATGGTAAAATCAGAGAAAGTGATAATTTTGCAGTGGTATCTTATTTTTCTCTAGAGCTGTATAGAAGCTTTTCATTTATGTGAAGTCAAGATCATAGTTTGAGTATGTGTCCTTAGGTGATTAAACGAGAGCCTGGTTCTCTGGGAGCGAGATGCTGGTCTCTGTATGGTCGATGTTACCTCCGACACTTTAATGAGCTGGACCATGAGCTCATGTCACGTCTCAGCAAAGGCTACAAGGTTAGTGCAGCTTATGGATACATGAAAACTGCTTATTTAATTTGCTTCTCCTTCTGTATCTAGTTTTATAACCTAGTGAGTTAGTTTTATTTTATTCAAAAGCCTTTTAAAGCCTTCAGCTTTAATGCAGGTTTAAGGATGTCTGCAGGTCTGTGAAAGTTCAATTTTATAAATACAGATAGATAGATAGATAGATAGATAGATAGATAGATAGATCAAACACATTATATATAATACATTAAAAGTATAAAAACAGACCTGGATTTAAAAAAAACAAACAAACATCCGGACAATTAAACTATAAGGTGCTGTAGTTTTTTCTTAATTTTTTTTTTTTTTTTTTGGTACATTCAGGCTGCATCCAAGTATATGAATTGCTTCCTCTCACCACTGTTGACCGTGGTGGCCAAAAATGTGGCGTTCTTTGCTGGGTCTCTCCTGGCTGTGCTCATCGCCCTGACTATCTATGATGAGGATGTACTAGCGGTGGAACATGTCCTGTCATCCATCACACTGCTGGGAGTGTGTATCACTGTCTGCAGGTAGGTGTCCACTGTTTGACCCACCTGTTCCAGTGTTTTGTGAGGATACAGACCAATCACACCACTTAGTTTGTCTCAAAAGCCTGAAGAGGTGATTACAATTACAACCTGAACCAGCTAATTATTACAACTACATAAACAACTGCTCTTGTTTAAATATATCAGATCCTCCTTGTCTCCCTGAAAGTATTACCATGTTAATATATTAGTGAATTCAAATGGCGTACATGATGAAAATTATGCAAGATGAATATCAGTAAGTACTATAAGTAAGCATTAATAGCTAACTCTATTATAATATAGAGTTACTTATATTATAAAAACTATATGTTTAGGCCCTCTACCCATGTCATAAATGTTATTATTGGCTGTTTAAATCTGTCCAGAGTTGGTCGCACTCTTGGGTAGGTTATTCTGCTGTATATAGGACTTTAGGAGGGTTTCCTTCCTTAAGTTACTCCTGACTCCTTAAAATCTGTAAAAGTTCTAAATTTAATCAGTTCATCAGTACATTTCCATGAATTGTGATGTAATAAAATAAAATTTCTCCTATAATCAGATATATTTTTATTTATTTTTTGTTTTTTTAGGTTTGAGGTTTTTTGTGTGTGTGAAGGCGCAATGACCAGTTCAGTTACCAGTTATTCAGCATCATTACTGCAGATCTTAAATTCTTTTCCACCTTCTCTCTCTGTCTGCAGGTCATTTATTCCTGATAAGCACATGGTGTTTTGTCCTGAGCAGCTGTTGCGGGTCATCCTGGCTCATATCCACTACATGCCTGACCACTGGCAGGGCAACGCTCATAGATATGAAACCCGTGACCAATTCTCACAGCTCTTCCAGTACAAAGCCGTGAGTACAAATATGTGAATTAATGGTTACTATGATTAGCATAAATTACAGCTATACACTAAATGACTTTTCAAGTGGTGTCAGTGTTGTGGAGAATTCTTCTATGTCAATGAAATCATTACAGGTTTGATGGAGTTGACACGGACACAGAACTCAGTCGGAGCTGTCTTTAGACAACCATTTCTTGACCAAATTCCAGCCTGTTTGATATTATCTTAATTTTTTAGTTTTATGCAAACAGTCTCAACCAACAGATGTGCTCTCTCCAGCAATAAAAAGGAGGCAGTTACACATAAAATCCCTGTTGCTGGGTTAACGCTGATGCAGAACAGATGTCTAAGAGTGTATCTCAATTATATATGTTTTTGCTTTTCATCAGTTCTGATTGGGAAAGACAGACTTTCTATGGTTGGATATTTCTGAATATTCAACATGAATATGCATTTCCAATCATACAATCTAACAACCTGCTCTGTTAGTGTTAACAGTTTTCTTACTTCTCCATAACACTAACAACTGCTTAAAAAGTACTGTTTAGTTTAGATACAGTCCAGTGAGAGGACAGAGCTAAACCTTCCACTGTGTATGTACATAGGTGTTCATTCTAGAGGAGCTGCTGAGTCCAGTGGTGACTCCAATCATCCTGATCTTCTGTCTGAGGAGAAAGTCCCTGGAGATTATTGACTTCTTCAGGAACTTCACAGTAGAGGTGGTCGGGGTGGGAGACACCTGCTCATTTGCTCAGATGGACATCCGTCAGCATGGACATCCTGCGGTGAGCTACTTACAGATCAACTGTAGCTATTCAGACAAACGAGGATACACTAAGCTCTACTATCTTCAGTACTGTTGGACTTCACTTATGCTGCGTTTCCACCACATGGTACCAGCTCAACTTGACTCGGGTACCAGTTACTATTCCTGGAGACCGTTTACATTACAGGATACTACCGACTTTAGAGTACCTGGTCATCACAGCGACGATGCATGTAACTTCTGTGACGTCTGCTCAGAGAGTTGCTGATAAACTCGCTTGTTGCATGTTGCCCTGTCAAGCTCACGCTGAATCTTTTCATCGGCCACCAAGGACAGAAATGTCTGAACCTCCTTGACTGACTTTGGTGTCGTTTTGCGGGCTGTCATTTAGCCTGCCGGTATACATACTCTATACTTCCAAATCTGTTTTTTAAAAAATGGTGTGTCACACATTGATGACGCAATGACGCAGAGACAACTCTCTGACTAGTCAGTGGTCTGCAGTGTTTACACGTCACATTTTAGTATCTTTTGACCCGTTTTGGAACCAAGGCCGAGTAAGTACTAAAAAAGTAGAACTGGGTACCAGATTCCAGGTTCTTTTATGTAATGGAAATGCTAAAAGGCTGAGTTGAGTCGAGCCGGTACCACGTAGTGGCAATGTGCCGTAAGTCAGTAATCACTGAGATACAGAGAAGCTGCTGTGTGGAAGAGTCTACCTCTTATCATTACATTTTACATCAGTGTTCCAAAGTGGAAAATATTATTGTACCAGTGGTTTCAAATTATTGTAGTTTGAAGAAAACTATGGTGCACAAGTCATGACGAAGTGATTTACACTGGGTAAGTGTAGCAATATAAACTACCTCAAGTTAAAGACAGCTGAGCTCATGAGATGAATTCAAGGTCATATGAAAAAATGTGCATTTAAAGACAATCCTGATGATGTTGGGAAATTATTTAAAAAGCTATATGTAATGTAGAATGATTACAGCTACTAATACTGAGTGTCACATAATAATCAAATTATGCATTTGGAATTATTGATCCTGCATCATACAGTGAGTAATGATTATAACATAATTTGAATAGAATAGAATGGAACTGCGTTTACTGTCATTGCAGAACACAAGTAGTGCAGTGCAATGAGATGTTGTTTGTATGTCTCTATAAAGTGCCCAGTATAAAAAAAAAGAGAAAGAAAAAACAGTTCATAGTTTACAAATTTAAACAGAAAGGAACTAAGGTTAGTAAATGTGCACTATAGATAGAAATGAAATATAAACCTGAGTATAAATTTTTTTTTTTTTTTTTTAGATGTGGCTATTGGTAGAAATATGTGCAATAGTGCAGTTAGCTTCAGTATAAACATGTTATTTACATCACAGTGTGGTGACAATTTGCATCTAGAATAGTATGTTATATACAATTTCTGTACATTTAAATATATGTTATCCTTATTCAGAACAGACCTGAAGATCCATAATATATTATGGGTTTGATTGTCATACATGTAAATATAAATTGTGCATTTCTGTCCATTATGAATTACTGCCTGTCTTTCACATTTTGATTGATTACATAAGCTTTGTTTTTTCCTTTTATGCGTAATCCTTTATATTTGTGTACAGGAGGTAATATTTTTTTCCTCTCCTTGTTTATTTGTATTATATATTCTTACTCAGTTGAGTATATAACTGAACAAATAGCTGTGGTTTTGGGGTTGATCCTGCTTGTCATCTGCAGTGGATGTCCGAGGGGAAGACTGAGGCATCCATCTACCAACAGGCAGAAGATGGGAAGACAGAGTTATCTCTAATGCACTTTGCCATCACCAACCCCCAGTGGCAGCCTCCTCAAGAAACCACACACTTCATTAGCCAGCTCAAAGAAAGAGTTCACAGAGAGGCCACCGGGGTCCCAACAGACACACATCCACTGTCACTGTCAGAGTCTGAGGTATGATAATAACTTAGTGTTAATGACTGAACCACAGAGGGGTGACCGCTTTGAATCTCTAAACAGCTGTTAAAAAAAAAAAAAAAAAGAGCTCATTTTCTTTATGTCCTTTCCCTCTTTTTTTCGTAGCCAAGGAGTCTGATAGCGAACCTCCTGGCAGGACCATCCACACTGTCTTCTGTCCACTTTGGCCGGGACGGTTGTCTGAACAATCACACAGCAGCTGGCATCGGCGACGGGGCGTCGGCCTTACGCTCACTTTCCCCCATTAGCAGTAGTCTGTACCTGAGAGGCAGTCTTAGTGCAGCTCACAGAGCTACCAGCCACACTTCAGCTGTGAGCAAAGCAATGGCAGGCTCTGGGTAAGAAAACACAACCTCTGAGTTAGACTTAACCTCAGTTCATATTTAGACTGTGATCACTAATATGCTGGATGAGATCATAGTTACAACCACGAGGTATAATTCGAAGTGTATTCTGAGTTGTTTATTTCTTCCAGTTTTCTTAAATTTTTTTTCCTCTTCTATCGCCCAGTCACCACCTCATCCTTCACATTTTTGTCTTCTTCTAGAACTGATGCCCGAACTGTGAGCTCAGGAAGCAGTGCATGGGAGGCTCAGCTGACCAGCTTGGTCCTATCAGAGTATGCTTCTACAGAGATGAGCATCCATGCCCTTTACATGCATGAGGTAACTGTGTGTCAGCATATATGTAAAAAAGTAGGAACCATAGGCAGAAATAAAATATTGAATAAATATTAAAGGTTATCCCACCATACTTCCCCATTTTTTGGTTCTTGTCATTCTTCCTTCTGTTCTTTGTATCCCTGTAGCTCCATAAACAACAGTCGCGTGGCGAACTGCCCCGTCACACCTGGCACAGGCAGGAAAGTGACGAAAGCAGTGACAGTGTCCCTGATGAGGTGAGGAGTGAACCCAATACTCACTTGAGGAACTTCCCTCGCTCGCACACTTTCCCCACCACAGTTCCCAGTCCCAGTGCCATTCCCACCTCGGCTTCAGCCACCAGCAGTTCCACATTGAGCCAACAGGGGGTGCCATTACAGAGCAGCCGTCAGCATCACACTGGGAGAACTACTATAGGTATTTATCATTTCTTCTCTCTATGCCCAGTGTGCTGCAGAAGTGTACTCTTACGCCATGATCAGACTACATATGTAAATAAGAATTTAAGTTCTGTGTGGTGTATGTGTCTACATCTTTTGTTGTTGAATGTAAGAAGTGGTGGATTTCAGATGTTCTTCAGTTGTGTAAAGCACTAACATGCTGTCTAAGTTCAGAGTACAGCCTCTATGCCTTTGTGTTATTATTTGATGACTTCCATATAACCCTCAGCTACATAAACATTGGTGTTCAAAACACTGTGTTTGATTATGACAGAATTCACACTGATGCTTTTATACTCTTAAAATGTGTCTGTCTTGTGTTTCACAAAGAAGACCATAAGGATGTAAATTATTGATAGAGAAATGGAAGTAAAATACAGCTCTCCTTTTTTGCAGCAGACCACTGCAGAGATCTCTGCACCTCAGAAGTGACAGAACTTGGTTGTGACCTATTCAAACATGCTGGACTTTCCAGACTTCTCACTGGTTGTTGTTCACCATGTTGGATAACACAAACTGACACATCTATGTCAGCTGGATCATGCTGGAATTGGGCTGATATCATGTAGTGTAACCATAGCCTTATTTGGTGTTTGATGTGCTCTTATTTTTGTTAAACAAAGGAGAGATCCAGGGCTACCATTAAAACATACAACTCTAGCCTCAGATAACCAGGCCTGATAACACTGCATATTGAAGTTGTGTGACTGTGTGTGACTCAGTGAGTTAAAATTTCTCAGCTACATCCTCTGCTTTTGTGTTGCGCAGACCCTGTAGGTGCTGGGGTAAAGGTGGTGAGGTCGGCCCGTGTGCCTATGGGGGGTTGGGCTGAAGATACCCAAGGAGCACCGAGACATCATGAGCCCTTACCTGAGGAGAGCTCAGAGGACGAGATGCCTCCTCACATACATAAGGTTAACCCAGGCGCAATCATGTGATGCTATTTTGTTTGACTTTTTGCAGTGTTCATAAATTTGAATAAATGAATGAATGGATGTTGTCTCTTTCATTCAGGTCACATAACCGAGCCACATGAATAAGGATCAGCCTTAAGTAGATGCATTTTAATCCTTGAAATCCAGGAATCAACCATCTGATCAGAAGAAGATGGACAGGATGTTCTACAATTCCTTCAGATGACCAGAGAAATCGTCTAGACATGTTTAGATTGACATTATCATCATCCATCAGTTGAAGACACAGTGGACTTACAACATCAAGGACTTAGCATAAGAATAAAAACATGCTTTTAAAAGCACACAGGGAAACAGGCTACACTACATTTTATAATATCAGAAAAAACCCAGAAGCATCATTGGAACTTGTTAAAAATTGGTGTCCACAAAACTCTGTGCTGTCTGTGTGTGTGTTACCCTGTGCTCTGTACTTCAGCTTGTACTCTGCTTCACTGACAAAAAATATTAAGGCCTCAAATAGAATAAAACAATTAACACCTTGTCAAGTAATACATTTTATTTGGCTTCATACTTCATACATTTATTGAATTTCAAAGCTTGAGTGAATTTTCTAAAAACATCCTGGAGTGTGGCTCATCTTGCACTGACAGACATGTATGAAATGTAATTACTCAGAAGAGCCAGGTGTAATGCATGCAGACAGTGTAAATATCAGGTTATTTGACTCCCTAGTACACACATTATGAGAACAGCATTTTGTGATGAGTAATGAAAAATACTGCAATCTAATTTCACTATTTTGTTGTTGTTTACCACTCATTATTTTTCACATGGCTTGCTAAAGGGTGCACTAAACAAACAAGGCTGTTTTAAGCATGGAATACTGATGTCTGTGTCATGCAGATGCCCCTGTAGTACAAATGCATGACCATCAGTGAGTCAATCTTCTAAAGGAGTAAAATAGATCAAACCTTGACAAGCAAACTGTACCACAACCATCCTTTTTACACATCCTGCTTATGATCATCCATTCACAGCATGACTTCTGTTCATTAATCCACATAGCTGTAAAAGAACAATTATGCACTTTAGTAATTTGTCATTGCAGAGGGTGTCATTACATGTGGATTGTTTATATGTCTATGTTTTTAATATATATTTTTAATAATTTTATTTATCAAAGGGAAGTGCCATGGTAATTGATAGTTGTTGGCTATGTGGATTGAGACTGTGTTTTCTTTTGTGCATTTGAAAAGCTGTAATGCATGTCTGGACTGATGTCTGAGGATCCAGTGGGTCAGTTCAGGTAACGTTACATGAAGGTGATAATTGTTTTCTGTTTTGTAAGTCCTCTATAGTATCATTTTATACAGTTGTAAATTCATCAATTAAAGTCAAACATTGAAAATGTGTATGCGCGTTTAAATGGATTTGCTTTTGAATAAGTAATTGTATGAGTCATCAGTGTATCAATGTAGTGTTTACAATGTGACATGAGTGTTTTGTTTTTTTTTTCTAGCACACCCAGGACCGTGGTTTAGCTAGCTGGCGTATTAGTTTGCGTTGTACTGAAAAGTTAACATATGAGTTAAAGGGTAAAATGAGCAGAAATAACATAACTCGTTTTTCCTCTAAATTTGCTTTAATACTGAAATATAACATGTTATACAACTGTATTCAAATACAGAGCAGCTCAAAGTCTGCTCAGAGCCCGGATAGCTCAGTCGGTAGAGCATCAGACTTTTAATCTGAGGGTCCAGGGTTCAAGTCCCTGTTCGGGCGTGTTGTTTTTGTTCAGAACAAGATCTTCTCACGAAATAATCGTACGTAAAGACATTTACAAAGAGAACACACCCTGTGCTTTTAACAAATTGCCGGATTAGAACGTGTTACGCCGGTTAATCATGTTGACTTCGCTAGCATATCGTATTAGCTACCACGGAACTTAGACCGGCACAATGGAAGGTAATGACAGGCCTGCAATGGGGAAAAACGCCTTGTAGCCAGGGCCGTTTCGAGATATCTGGGGGCCCTAGGCAAGAAAGTAAAGTGAGGCCCCTAATATGCGAAGATGTGGTGGTCAAATCACCAAAGAAGGAAAATTATTATTATTATTATTATTATTATTATTATTATTATTATTATTATTATTATTATTAGGCCTATTTATTATATAATAATACGCAATTAGTACTGATTGTGGTAGATTTAATAATGATAAGACTTTTTTTCCTAGACTGTGATGTAACTAATTCCATGTAGCCTGATAAATACCTTCAGCTTGTGAAGAGGTGGCATTGTCACTATCAATTCGCGCTGACAGAAATTTAAGCAAAGCACCTAAAAAAGCAAAAAAAAAAAAAAAAGAAAGAAAGAAAAAAGGCATTTGGTGAGTAGGCTTACTTTTGTCCTTATTCTAGAAGTATATGATTAAAGTGCGGAGGATTTGATAGTAACTTTGCAGGAGAAGAACTTCACTTCCCATAATGCACCAAAATGTAATGTCAGACCTCATCGGCAAAACTACCTGAGCACATGGTGCAAAGTGTTGTGATGTGTTGATGGGCAAGTGTGGAAAATATAGATAATTACAGAGTTTAAAATGTAGGATTGTGATTACATGGTTCAAAGACATGGTTCACAGACACCGCCATTCATTTTTTTTATGTTGTATTTGAATATTCTGAATATTTGACGATTTTGAAAAGTATTGTAATTTCCTAATTATTCTAATTGTTCCTGAACGCCTCATGTATTGCTTACGTGTGCCTGCCTTGAACGTGAGGAGAACTCAGTTCCGCAGTGAGGGCACAGAGCTGATGTGAGGGACTCTAACAAATGTTGGCTTGAAAATAAAAACTTTTGCTGCAAGCCTACTCTAGTCCTCTTCTGTGCCTAAACCAGCTGCAGCACAAGGACAAATTATGAGATGGACAAACGCAAAGGAAAAGGGACATTTTTCTCCTATTGGGATGGACAGATCACCAACAGAAATTGCTAGCTAACCGAAAATGTCCATTGAAGTTGATGGATTATTTGGCCAAACTGGATGGGATTCATAGGACCAGACAATTTTTTTGGGAACAAAGTTGTGTCCGTGACCGCAGCAGGGGGCAGACAACCGTCCAGAGTAAGTGAAAACACTTTAGTAGGCTTAGCTTTTGGCTTTTCATGACAAAATACTTTTAATGCTGTCGTTCTTCGGTCCTCCACATCAAAATTATTTAGCTCTAAAGAGGTTTTGGAATGCTGTACAACAGTAGAAAAGGGCGATCGAGAAGTTGTGTTTATTCTATTCTTAAATGCTTCCAACAGAACACAGTTGTGTGTCTATGATTAGTTGCTGAACTGAATCCTCACCCTCTCATGCTAACATCTGTCTGTGTGTTTGGTCACTGATGTGAGGGCTTTTGTTCGCACACTTTCAAACATATCACACAGTTGTGGCCTATTTGGAGAAAACAATAGTTTACTTAATACTTACCGCTGTGTCGTTGGGGTTTTTCCTCTTCTTCTTTCTTTTTTTGTCCTTTTGCAAACCCTGAAGGGTAGGAGCGCTTCATCATTGATGTTATTTTTAAATGGCTGCGCTGCCGTGCTCTGTGTGGACAGACCGTTTCTTCCTCCACTGACAGCAAGTGGGGGGTGTGATGGGGGGTGCGCGAGGGCGGATGTCACTTCTACATTACCTCATAGCCGTTGTCATTGCAATGGGGGAATCCCTCTAGTCTGGGGGGTCCCAGTCACAAAACAGTACAGGAGAGGGTTAGCGCTGCCTCACTGTGGTGGTTTGTTTACAATGGATGGTTTTTAATAAGTTGTACAGATAAATGACTATGCAGCCATCGGGGGCCCTCTTCAGCGAGGGGGCCCTAGGCAGCTGCCTACCTTGCGTACGTCATCCCGGCGGCTCTGCTTGTAGCTATAGTCTACCTGCCTCTTTTTGATTTTTAATGACCCTCAAGTTAAGGACCGACCAGAGTTCAACAGCAGGTCGAGTGTATTATTATACCCCGCAATACTGCTTGACTCTTTTTCATAATTTGTCAAATTAATGAAGGAATTCAATCAATGAAAGAATAGACAGCTACCAAAATCTTCAGAATGATGTTTATTCATGATGTTTTACTAGTGTGGTGTGGCTGGAACTCTGAGAGAAAAATCTGAGCCCTGAAACACACACAGAAATGTGTTAATATGTCATCATTTTGTACATTTTGTATTGGAAACTACATAAACATAATCTACAAATGATTAACCTTGGCATTGAGTGGTGGGAGTGTTATGGGTACTGTTACGTGGTGCATAGTGGGTAGTTGTCCCCCTGAGTGCCCATCTGGGAAAGATGTAATCCCTGGTGCCCACACAGGGTAAGTGAGAGGAGGCAGCTGTGGTGCTGCAGGCGAAGAGCCATAGTGATGATGGTGATGGACAGAACTTCCCCTTGGCTTTACATCTGGCCTTACAAACACTGGATTTCCATGATAAGCATCCTGAAGACAGATTTGGAACTTTGTATTGAAATATGCACTTGACAGTTTTGTAAATGACAAAACTTTGAAACAGAACTAAGTGGGTGTGTGGGGGTGTATGTACCTGCCCAAGGTAAGAAGGGTAGGACCCCCCAGGTGGTGATAGAGCCATCGGGGGCATGGCTTTCAGCATCATATTGTGCATAATGATCTGGTGCATTTGGGCGTTTTGCATCAGCATCAATTCCACCATATCTAAAAAACATAGTGCACATACACCAAGGGACATACCTGCAGGTGATCATTCAGTTAACATATGGATTTGTATTATTTGATGTGATGTGTATATG
This sequence comes from Sphaeramia orbicularis, assembly GCF_902148855.1. Classification (NCBI taxonomy): domain Eukaryota; kingdom Metazoa; phylum Chordata; class Actinopteri; order Kurtiformes; family Apogonidae; genus Sphaeramia; species Sphaeramia orbicularis. The sequence goes on along the minus strand of NC_043978.1, from coordinate 4,805,509 downwards.
ATAGATGTGTGTACCCTCTTTGATGCTACCAGGGCGGGATGTAGGATATGGCAGAGGGGGGGAGATCTGGGTAATCAGAGGCTGCTGTTGAGGCAGCTGCTGTATGATAGTAGCTGGCTGCTGTGGGAGCTGCAGAAAAATAGAATTTGCATATTGATTTGTGCAAATAGGCCAAAAGAAGACTCTCCATGCTGTGAATAAAGAACCCCATTTCAAGTTTTTTTTTTTTTCTTCTGGAGCCACAGTCCATTATTATTATTAGTCCAATAGGCCACATATACATACATATATATATATATATATATATATATATATATATATATATATATATATATATATATATATATATGCACACACACACACACTATCGGTCAAAAGTTTTAGAACACCCCTTTTTTTCCAGTTTTGTATTGAAATTCAGGCACTTCAAGTCCATAGTAAGTAAGTCTCAGTTTCAACTGTGAAGAGAAGACTTTGAGTTGCAGGTTTGATGGGTCGAGTTGCAGCAAGAAAGCCATTGCTGAGACTTCAGAATAAGAAAAAGAGGCTTGCCTGTGCCATGGAACACCGCCAGTGGACTACTGAAGACTGGAAAAAGGTGTTATGGACTGATCAAACTGGAACTGACTGGAAGTCTTCTCTTCACAGTTGAAAATGAGACTTGCTTACTACGACCACTATTGAGCTGTGCTTGACGCTGTTGTCCCGTGAGTCACCTATCACGCAAGCTGTTGACTCTCAGAAACTTGTCTTCGGATTCTGTTGTGGCTTTGGGTCTGCCAGACCTCTTCCTGTCAGCATTTCCCCCAGTTTCTGAGTGCTTTTTGATGGTGAAGGAAACTGGCCGCGTGTTTTGGACACTCGGGTGAGGAGAGGAGCAGAGCTGTCAACCTATCACCACCTGGTGGTGAGTTGGATCCGCTGGCACAGGAGGAAGCCGGACAGACTCGGCTGGCCCAAACGTGTTGTGAGGGTCTGTTGGGAATGTCTGGCAGAGCCCGATGTCAGCGCGGTCTTCAACTCTCACCTCCAGGAGAGCTTCTCCCAGATCTCCCAGGCGAGGCTGGGGACATTGAGTCCGAGTGGACCATGTTCTCCACCTCCATTGTCAAAGCGGCTGCTTGGAGCTGTGGCCGCAGGGTCTCCGGTGCCTGTCGTGGCAGCAATCCCCGAACCCGGTGGTGGACCCCGGAAGTAAGGGATGCCGTCAAGCTGAAGAAGGAGTCTTATCGAGCCTTGTTGGCTCGTGGGACTCCAGAGGCAGCTGATGGGTACCGGAAGGCCAAGCGTGCTGCGGCCCGAGTGGTTGTGGAGGCAAAAACTCGGGTCTGGGTGGAGTTTGGGGAGGCCATGGAGGAGGACTATCGGTCGGCCTCGAGGAAATTCTGGCAAACTGTTCGGGAGGGGAAAGCAGTTCCCCACCGACACTGTTTACAGTGGAAGTGGGGAGTTGCTGACCTCGACTGGGGATGTTGTCGGACGGTGGAAGGAATACTTCGAGGATCTCCTCAATTCCACTGCCATGTCTTCCATGGAGGAAGCAGAGGCTGAGGTCTCAGAGGTGGACTTGTTCATTACCCAAGCTGAAGTCACCGAGGTGGTTGCCAAGCTCCTCGGTGGCAGGGCAGCGGGGGTGGATGAGATTCGCCCGGAGTACCTCAAGTCTCTGGATGTGCAGGGACTGTCTTGGCTGACACGTCTCTGTAACATTGCGTGGCAGTCGGGGACAGTACCTCTGGACTGGCAGACCGGGTTGGTAGTCCCCCTTTTTAAGAAGGGGGACTGGAGGATATGCTCCAACTACAGGGGGATCACACTCCTCAGCCTCCCAGGGAAAGTCTATTCCAGGGTACTGGAGAGGAGGATCCGATCGATAGTCCAACCTCGGATCCAGGAGGAACAATGCGGTTTTCGTCCTGGTCGCAGAACACTGGACCAGCTCTATACCCTCCATCAGGTGCTCGAGGGTTCATTGGAGTTCACCCAACCAGTCCACATGTGTTCTGTGGATTTGGAGAAGGCGTTTGATCGTGTCCCTCGTGATATCCTGTGGGGGGTGCTTCGGGGTCCAGGGCCCTCTGCTCAGGGCAGTTCGGTCCTTGTATGACCGAAGCAGGAGCCGGGTTCACATTGCCAGCAGTAAGTCAGACCTGTTCGAGGTGCATGTTGGACTCCGGCAGGGCTGCCGTTTGTCACCGGTTCTGTTCATAATTTTTATGGACAGAATTTCTAGGCGTAGCCAGGGGCTGGAGGGGGTCCGGTTTGGGGACGACAGGATTTCATCTCTGCTTTTTGCGGATGATGTTGTCCTGTTGGCCTCATCAAGCCTGGACCTCCAACGTGCCCTGGGGCGTTTGCAGCCGAGTGTGAAGTGAGCGGGATGAGGACCAGCACCTCCAAATCCGAGGCCATGGTTCTCAACAGGAAAAAGATGGTCTGCCCTCTCCGGGTAGGTGGGGAGCCCTTGCTTCAAGTGGAGGAGTTCAAGTATCTCGGGGTCTTGTTCACGAGTGAGGGAAGAATGGAGCATGAGATTGACAGACGGATTGGTGCAGCGTCTGCAGTGATGCGGTCGTTGTACCGGTCTGTCATGGTGAAGAAGGAGCTGAGCTGAGAGGTGAAGTTCTCGATTTACCGGTCAATCTACGTTCCCTCACCTATGGTCATGAGCTTTGGGTCATGACCGAAAGGGCAAGATCCCGGATACAAGCAATCGAAATGAGTTTCCTCCACGGAGTGGCTGGGCGCACCCTTAGGGATAGGGTGAGGAGCTCAGTCACTAGGGAGGAGCTCGGAGCCGCTGCTCCTCCACATCGAGAGGGGCCAGCTGAGGTGGCTCGGGCATCTGTTTCGGATGCCTTCTGGACGCCTCCTTGGGGAGGTGTTCCGGGCATGTCCCGCTGGGAGGAGACCTCAGGGAAGACCTAGGACACACTGGAGAGACTATGTCTCTCGGCTGGCCTGGGAACGCCTCAGGGTCCCCCTGGAAGAGCTGGAGGAGGTGTCTGGGGAGAGGGAAGTCTGGGCATCCCTGCTTAGACTGTTATCCCCGCGACCCAGCCCTGGATAAAGCGGAGGGTAATGGATGGATGGAAACTGGACTTACTGACACCTTGACTTTCTTGGCAATTTTTCTGTAGGAAAGACCTACATTTTTAAGTGTTATGATGGTCTGTCTCTCTTCTATCGTTAATTTCCTTTTCCTCGCCATTTTTATAGTAACACACTTCTTTCAGCAGTACAGTACTGTTCAAATAATGCTCACAATGGTATGGTACCAAAGTGTGTTCTAACACTACTTTTATGCAGACAGAGGGGGTTGGAAGGAATTCAGAAACGTTGGGACACCTGTAGGAATTGGCAGCACCAACCTATGAGGCTTGATCAACCTCCATTGCTGCAGAACTGCTTTAAGTTGGTAACCCATTTCTTGTTCGCCTTTTTGTATGATTCTGAAATGTACATTATTTTTCAGTTTTGTTTTGTTTTTTTTTTTTAAATCTTTTTACCTCTGGCAGCTCACCGCTTACCTTTGTACCATTTCAAGCTGTTTATTGGACTTGAAGTGCTTGAATTTCAATACAAAACTGGAAAAATTGGGGTGTTCTAAAACTTTTGACCGGTAGTGTATGTGTATATATATATATATATATATATATATATATATATATATATATATATATATATATATATATATATATATATATATATATATATATACTTGATACTGATGAAACATTTACTTTTGGAATTTTGTGCATCATTTTCATTTGATCAGTTACTAATTTAAAACCTCCAAATCTTCCTCCACTTTCAGTCACGTATCAGCCTTTAAAGTATAAAAATAATAATAATTTGACATCTTATGGCATGGTTAGTCTGGAAAATAGTTTGATCTTAAAGTAAATGGACAGACAATGAATAAAAGATAACAATGAAAGGTAGGGCTGCTCGATTATAGAAAAAAAAAAAAATCACGATTATTTTAGCAATAATTGAAATCACGATTATTAAAAACGATTATTTGTTAACCTTAAAGTTGTTTATTTTTTTCTTGCAAAGCAATGTAAAATATCCTCTTTAAACATAAATAAAGCTTTTAACCACTAAAACAAAGTATGTTCACTTTTGTATGAAACAAAAAAATCTTTGAATGCAAATAAGTGTACTGTAAATTCAAGTGTTTCCTTTTGTAAATAAATAGTGCACTGTAATGAAACTGCTATAGACTTGCCATAGAACTGTAGCAATAAAAAAAAAAAACTCACGTAAAGTGCAAATTATAAATTCAAGTATGTTCAATGTAGTATGAAACAGTAAATTCAGTGGCGTGCCGTGAGGTTTCAGTTCAGGCCTTCTGTATACATCAGCCATCTAGAATACGTACGTTAGGGTTATACGAGCTAGGGTTAGGTTAATACGGGAGTTGCAGCATAAAGAGATTCAGAGACTGAAGATTGCATTGCGGACGAAGTTGTTTTTATGCGTTTTAGTTTTTCATAAGATTACGATAAAGGTGGCGGTGGTTAAACTTTAGATGGTTAAAAAGGTTTGTTGTGTTACCGGTCGGTGCGGACACAACTACGAAACACTTTTTGCACGTGATGTGTTTTTGCTCTTCGTCTTCTTCATCAAACCCAAAGTGATTCCATACAATTGAATTTGACTTGCCTTTTTTGTTTACCAAGCACTTCTGCTGTGATTCTCCTGCCATTTTTCCAGACCGCTATGTCCAACTGTCCTCTTGGGGTGGACCTGCCGGCTAGCTGGCAGCAGTAGCTTAGAGGGAGGCGGGGAAGAGCAGCTCATGGTAGCTTGCGTGCGCGTGAATTAAAACGACTCAAAATTAATAATCGTTTTTTCTCGATTACATAATTTTTGTAATCGTTGCGTGTAATAATCGAAATCGTAATTGAATTTCGATTAATGGCACAGCCCTAATGAAAGGTACATGGAAGCAAAGAGATGAGTGAATTTTGGATGAATCCTGAGTATCTCACAGTCTGTTGAATGATGTGCGGCGGACGAGGCAGGTCCTGGACTTGAGGAGGAGGAGGGGGTACAGTGGGCAAAGCAGAGCCTGGCTGATGGACGTGGATGGGTCCCATGGGAGACAAACGTGGTGGTGGCTGTGGATAGTATCTGTGTGTCCCTCCCCAGGTGTGAGGTCTGCTGTGATCCTCTAACATATACTGCTCCTGCACAGAGGAGCATCAATACAAGCAGCTTTCTGTCAAATAGTGCAAAATTTAATCTGATGAGGTAAGAAAGGCGACTGCTGAATGGCAAATCAGCAGTCTGGACAATCTGTGTTTACTTGCCTTGTGTTACAGAGAAAAAGTGTATGTTCTTTACCCTCAAAGACCTAAAGAGCCAATAGCATCCAAAATGAATCCTATTAATGTCTTCCAATTATTCAGGTAAAATGCAATTTGTTTATTTTTCACTGGCATCAGTTATTAGACACTGAAAGATTTTATTGAAGAAGTCACTTCAGTTGTTCTGATGCAGTAACCCTTGAATTTACTCAGAGTGTTTCTGATCATCCATATGATCAGTAAATTAATGCTTTTGTATTTCATTTCACTGAAAATTGCAGAGGATAAAATAATGAAACATTATATGTTGAGGAGAAAAAAATCAAAAATTGTTTTAGGTCTTTATGGTTTAATTATAAAGACAAAGATTTGGTTGTGACCTTCAGTTTTTGCAAAAGGTCCTGTTTTCGTCTCAGTGCTCGGTGCAGTGCAGACATCTGTCCATCATAGTTCCCTGTAATGACAAGACAAAAATATGTTTACATGTACCAGCTCCTTGATTTTTTCAGCCTTATATCCTCTACTTTCTCTAACATCTCTGCATTCACAAATCTCTATTAGAGGGTCTCTCCATCTGTTGGTTGGTCCCCATGATATTTAGAATGTGTTGGTAGAATTTCTTCAAATTCCGCAGAAACACTGACTTGGACGTGAGGATGAACTGATCAGATTGGGTGGTCAAAGGTCAAGGTCACTGTGACCTCATGTCTGTCCACCCTTGAATATGACCTTTCAGGATTCCTTGAAGACTTTTTTCAAGTTCAGACTCAATCTTGAACTAAGTCTAGATTTTGGTGGCCGAAGGTCAAGGTTGATTTAAAAAAAAAAAAAAACAGCAACAACAAAAACACTTTGACGTTAACATCTAGTACCTATGAGAAATGCATGAACAGATTATAATGAAATGATCTGTTTTAACTTAGACTTTGTGTTTGAAGAAAAAAAAAATCCTTCAAATTCAGTAATTCTCAATATATCTACATTTGTATGATTTGGATTTGGATCACTGCTGCAAGCTGACATTCATTATTTAGTGGAAGTTAAAGTTCTAAAATGGTTTAAAGTGTATTATTAAAGTTGTGTATAATTGCTCACGAAAAGACTCAGTCTAATTTACTAAATATGTCACAAAAATATATTTCAGTTTATTAAGTCCTGTGATATTTACATGCACGTAAAAGGTTAATTGGTCAATCTGTCACTCATAAGTGTGATATGAGAGTGAATGGTTGTTTACCTGTATATGTCAGCCCTGTGATGACCTGGAGACACATCCAGGGTGAACCCCACCTTCACCAGATGGCAGCTGGGATACACTTCACAACCCTCACAAGGATTATTAACCCATAAAATCCCTAACAGCCACTGGCAACCAAAATCACCTACTAATGTAAACTGTTGAATAACTTATGAATCACTAAACCTATAAATATGGTGAAATAATTCAGGTAAAATGCACTTTGTCATCTTTTCATGGTCATCAGATATGTTCTATTTGGACGTTCAGAGGCTCCGTAGTGAATGTGGAAAAAACATCATCTTTGACAACATGGATTCACCAGTAAAACCCATGGAATTTGATCAATGACAGTGGATGGAGATGCTTAGTTTATGTTCAGTTAATGATAGATTTGCTGAAAAAATCAGTTTTTCTTCAGTTTTCTCTATTTTTGCTGTAATAACCTTCAACTTTTATGAAAATTTACATGATCATTAAATCAAATATAGGAAAATACCTGATTTTCACTGAAAAAATGCAAAATACAGAGGATAATATTATAATAAATTATGATAAATCACTTAAGAAAGGCTAAATAGAGAGAAAAATTCATTGGGGAACAGACATAAAAGGAGCACTGGGTCTTTATGGGTTAAGCAGTCCAGACAATAGATTAATTAATTAACAAAATTTTGTAAATATTTAGGGAGATTTTAATATTAAAAATGTTTGATAGTGTTTATATTTCTTTGAGATATTTAAGAAACTATATTAAAGCTTTGGAAATATCATTCAAATAAGATAAGAGTAGTGCAAAGAAAATACTAAAGGATTCACAATTACAAAATCATTGAAAGCCACTATTTCATTGTATCCCCCCCCCCAAAAGTGGTTACAGTATTTAAATAGTTTAATTATGTTAAGCATTAATTCACTGCACTCTGTTTTCACTAAATACACTTGTCAAATGTTTGAACTGAAATTCATTATTGCCAACTTGTACGCAACAGGTTCTTAATATATGGATAAAATTACGATTTTTTAAATCAAAATATAATAGCTGGCTGTATGTAACAAAGACTGTAAACATTCTATCAGCACACATGCTAAAATTCATACAAATGTGAAATACTTTCTCACAAACAAAACAGAAATCCATTTTCTTACTTGCAGAGTGTGCAGACTCTGTCCTGTCGTCCATTTTCTGGTCTCTGTTAATGAACAGGATGAGGTTTAAATACTAGACAGCAGCTAAATGAAGTGTGTGACTGATACATTCTGTGTTCACCTGTGGGTTGACGCTACGGTGTTCCGTTACCATGGGATGTACTTGTTTAGTGATGTTGGCACTCAATAACAGTTGGCAAACCAGTATGGTTTCCATGCTGCTGAACAAATGACAGAGGAGACTTTCAATAGAAAAGAAAAATTTCATGCTTTATGGTTTGGTAAGTTTTTGTCCAACATAAAGAACATACATTTTCCAGGCAGGCTTTTTTGTGATCTTATTATTTTAGTAAAACCAAATGTGACCTTAAAATATAATATCCGCAGTTTAGCAAGACACTTAATTTCTACTGCGCCACAGTAGTGTTATCATCGAAATAGAAATTCGGTCAGTGAATGCATACTGACTAGAGCCGGGGCGAGTACACTGGACTTTCAAAACACACAAGTAAACCAATGTTTTGCTTTCGCCTGTCGTGATTGGAAACATACGCCGTCAATCTAAGATCCATGACTTCACTCAGAAATCTAATTGGTCAAATAGAGTGCACTCTCAGTGGTTATTCGACATGTAGGCAGGATTTTACTTATGCACGCACACTCCATTGGCTGAGGGTATGTAATGCATTGTTCTGATTCGGCCGTGTACTCAAGGAAACTCGATAAGGGCGGAGTTGAAATGACTTGGCGGCCATATTGAATATTATCTGTTGACAGTTGAGCCGAAATGAAGCTCAAATACTTTGTTCTAGCTAACTTATGCTAAAGGAAGAGGTTTGTGGTGCCTTTGATTGTAATAAGGACAACTGTCCTAATTTTTAAGTTGACCTTTTAAATGAAGAGATGGACGAAGATGAACGGCAGAGGAAACTAGAAGCTGGGAGAGCTAAGGTGGGTTTCTTGCTAGCATTACACGCTAGCTAATGGCTATTAGCAGTTGATTAACTCTTTTGTGTTTGACCACAGCTGCACAAGTGCACCCACTTCCAAATGTGATTTTAAGTTTCATTTCGCGTTGCTTAGATGCCAGTTGAAAGTTTCCTTGTATGTACACGAGTTTAAACATATGCCGCGTATACTCCCGCCCTTATTAATAAGCAGCTGAGATTAAACGTATCTCGCTAATAATAACGCGATAACGACACCATGAATGTAAGAGTTAGCTGTGGTTCAGTTTACTTTCGTTACCTTTGGACTTAAAAGGAGTTGATAAAGCCCAATTATTTACATAGATGGATGCTGAAACTGAGTGAAATGTGGCCTTAATTTAGCGTTTTATGACCTTTAAGTATTTTCATTTGATGTCTACAGTGATGGCACACGAGCGGATTCTCAGTTTATTAATGAAGGTGTGTTTTACTTACCGTAATTTTTCAGTCACTCACTGCAGCATTCAGCGACATGACGGCCTATTTAGAGTGATGAAGTAATATATTTATTAGGTTCCCCAAATCTTAAAAATTTATATTGCCTTCCAGACCTGACACAATTTTCTTTCAGCAGTTTGTGGAAATTCGTGCAAAAATGGAGAGTGTGCCACTAACCAAGAATTTCCCTCCATATCCAGACCACAGAGTTTAAATGGTAGCGTACTAACTAGGTCATTTGAGTTGCTGTAACAGATTGCATTTATGTAGACGTCATTTCACCATCAGGTGCCAGTAAGTCAGACTGCATGCGTAATGTGTGACAGTGTATAATGCATAATGCTTCAGTTAAGTTGTTTTCACTTACCTACTGATCTTCCTTATGACAGAAATCCTCCAATAGGCCTCGAAGCCAGTCGGTAAGTGTGGAAGCCGGTAACTGGCAGTGGTGTTTGATGTGTATGTGGAATGTGGGTTTTTGGAAAGGATTCTTTTGTGATGTCAGTCCTCTTGGTTTTTTCTATTCTTCTTGGCTGATCAATAGGGGCTTTGCTTTGCTTTTTTTCTGATTTATTTTGGTTCCTATGACTTTTTTAAATGTAAAATCACTGTTTTTTTTAAAAGGACACATTAACGGTGGACGATATGATCAAAATCTTCTGGCTCACTATATACACAAATTTATAGGCACATAACTGTATACTATATCACAGTAGAATCAGTCCTGTGTAAATATCGCTCCCATAAAAGACCATACTGTAATTGTACTTAACATCAGATACTGTACACCTGTGTCACATGAAATGCACATGAATTCAAGACGAAAGACAGAAACTCAATGTAAGATTTCAAAATACATTATGGAGTGACTAATATTAATTGTGAAATTTTAAGGCTGATAAAAATGAAATGGGAGTAAAAATGCTTGTATTCTAATTAATCCTTCTTTTTTGTCTCTTCTTCATGCTTGCTTGTCTTTAATTTATTTGGCTGTGGTTGACAAATCGGCTAAGATGCATTACCACTACCAACAAACAGACTTTGCAAGAAAGCTGGTTTCACAAATTTGCTGAAATATGTTGCTCCTGTGTTACAAAATGGAGTTGTCCAATCTCTGATAGTGGACACATTTCTACTTTTTTTTTTACACCTTTCATATCACTCCACCCATACATTATTTTAGGCTGTAAGTGTACAAGAACATGTGCTTAGTATCTTGGCGTGTGTGTGTGTTATGCTGATACCAGACCATGAGGTGGTGCAGTGAGTTTGAATATGTTGTGCTTGGATTTTACATGGTTGGTGTTGCTATGACAATGCAGTGGTTTTAGTTGTCTGTATTGTGCAGCAAAGAGCTTGCATTTCTGTGCCACACTGAAAGCATGGCCTGAATCAAACCGTTGTTAGAACAAAAGTGTACAATATTTCAGTAGCAGTAGTAGTTACATGTGATTTGGCCACTATAAGCCTCATCCAGCTCTGTGTCGACTGTTAATAATGAGGAAGCGGCCTTGGGCTAAACACAGCTCATCTGGCTGATGTGTCTTTCAGAGATGTGGTGGGCGGAGGTTGAGAACAGGGTGATGGTAGGACACCAGGATGCTTCATGTGACACAGATTATGACATGACATGAATATTGTTATGTAGGAAGAGTATTAAAAATGGAAAAGTTTGACACTAAAGGAAAGGAAAAAGCTTGGTTGAGTACAAAAAGAGGGAAAATTGTGGTGGATGCATGGCATAGAGCTTTGTGAAACAAAATTTTTGAAGTAGTTATATTACTATGTACATATTAGGACATTACGTTAACCATTGATGCACACAGGGGCACAATGTTGTCATTCACATCTATGTGAGTCATCGCACAAGGCAACAAGTACCTCTCCTGAGGTCATGTAATCTCATATTGAATTGAAGATGCACACACTGATGCTGTTGGCTGCACATACAGCTCTGTCTCCTCCTCTCCATGTGAATACATCTCCCAGTCTCCACCCTCTTCCCTTAGTCTAGAGACATGCCATCCTTTATTCAGAGTCTGTGGATCCATCCTCACTGGTTGTGGAATATCAAGGGAAATTTTGGATGTTTGATGACTGATGATGATTGTTTAGCAACGTGGGTTTTTCCTGGTGCAGCTGGAAGGCTCTCCAACTGAACAGCAGTGCCACAACCTCTGGGATGTGAAAGAACTGACAGGTGTGACCAGCAGCAGGAAAAGGAGTTGATGATTGACTATCACATATTGATGGGAGTACTGCATGGTCTCTCTTATCTGTGATCTGCTGTAATCTGGTTTAAGCTGCTTAAAAGAAGAGACAGCGAGAGAGGGCCCAGTTGGATTCATACCAAATAAGTCACGCTGGAATTTAATATTTTGGAATTGTTTTTAAATTCTGATGTTCAGAATTATTTATATTTTTTGTATTTTTGTGAGGCTACTGAGAGCTCTGACTACCTGCCACTGTTTTTGACTTGTGTAAGATGAAAAATGCAAAGTGGCACAGATGGATTTGTGTGTGTGTGTGTGGTTTTTTTTTTTTCTTCCCTCTTTAAACCTTGTACTGCTTCTGGTCTTCTAAAAGGCTGTCCAATGTTGGTCACCAAAATCTTTATTTTCCATGGGCTTGACACTGGAATTTTGAGAATATTAACATCACCTCAGTCTGAAATTTTAGTTTGATACCTTGTCAGCCTGTTTTGTAGACTGTTTTGGGTTTAGTGCAATTTTTTTTTTGCTCCACAAGTCTTTCTTTCTTTTTTTTCTTTTTCCATAATGGGGACTATCAATTTAATAACAATTTTTATAACATTCAGGATTTGCTTTTTAGCTTTTCCTTTGAGACTTCATGTTCTCAACAAGGATAACATTGTGGACTGTAGTCTTCTCTGGACAATGGGGCTCTTTCACCCCTGACCTCTGATCCTCATCATGCTCATAGTGTGGTGGTGTTCAGTAGTCTTGACCTACGTGTCTGTTTATGTCTTGCTATCTTTCTTGCGTAGCTTGCTAGCTTTCGACAGAAGCGGGCGAAAAGCAGCGGTGCGGGGCAGACGAAAAAGACGCCGAAGGGGAAGGGCCAGACTGTCTCGCAGAATGACTGCCCGACGAAAGACTGTTGCGTAGAACCAGAATGTCCATCAGCCAACAGCACGGAGCTCAACAGCAACACCAGCCATGAGGTGATCTCCAAGAGATTGTCTGATACAGTAGTGATGGTTTTAAAGAAAACAGCTGCTCATGTTCATGACTGCAGTGACAGGCTACATGACACAGCTCAGGACTAGTTATGGGCTACACTGTCTTACTGTGCTTATTTGTCTTGATTTTGTTTGCTCGCTGTTTGATTTAACAAGTGGTCCATGCCCCCCTGCTTGGTAAACATACATTAGAGAAATGGGTCACTAACCATCACATTGCCTGTAGGGCATGTTGTCATAGCAACCTGGCCAGGATTAACTGTATAGTCCATTTTTAAAGGGAAAGTTTTCAAGTGTACCACTAGGCTATAACACTGTGCATGATTTTTATTTATTTATTTTTTTGTATACCAAAGAGTAGTATATAATTGATATTGTGTGAGTTGCATATTTTTTCTGGGTTAATATTATTGTATGCAAGATTTGGACACTTAATTAGTGTATGTTTCTGCCAATGCAATACAGTTGTGGCTGCAACAGACAATGACAGATGCTGAACACAGCTCAGTGGCTGGTAGTCAGTAGTGCTGCACACATACAGCACAGTCCATAGGATCACACAGATGTGGGCAGTTCTGTAGTGTCACTGGTATGCCGGTAGAGGTGAGATTGGTAGGTTGCCTTTGTTACGTGCCTCCAATTACAGATGCATTGCATTTGTAAAGATACATTCTCCTGTTTATTTACACAAAATTATTCCAAACATTAAAAATGCCTTTTGTGTATGTAGTACATAGTACAGAATTTTGAGTGGACCCAAGGATGTCCTCTGGCACTATTCAAGCCAAGGTCCTTTTCTGGCTGTTCCAACTCTCATTCATCTGCATGAACTAGAGCTATTGCCACTACCTGATCTGTACTGAAAACAAAATGTGTGACAATAGTACTTCTAACCATAAGTGTTTTGGATTCAAATTTATTTAAAAATAAATAGTTATCTTAGGGTTAACTAATAATGTGTTTATACCCCAGTGTGCCCATAGGGTTTATAGTAATGCCAAGAATTCCATGCGACTTCCTTCCGTCTGAAATTTTGGTCCAACCAAATTTCTCCAATAGTAGTCACCTAACTCTTTTCAAATTCAACACACACTTTCTTTAACCATTAGGATAGGTGCAGTGTACAGTTTGATGGCTGAATTTAAATTTTTAGATTTTTTTAATTTTTTTTGGGAATCAGTACTCAAAGTGCGATCAGATTGAAAGTTAAAGCAGCGTTTTTGTCTTCAATTTGTAAAACCCGAGTAATAGAATAGAATGCTCTTTATTGTCATTATACATTGTACAACGAAATTGGGGGAGCTTCTTCATATCAGTGCAACAAATATTAAAATAGACAAAGTAGAAATAGTGCAATCGAAAAAAATACGATAAGATAAAAGTGCAAAATGCTCTATATACAAATGTACAATAAGGTGTCTGAGGTAGAGGTATTAAGAAATGTAAAGATATAAGGGTATGAATATGAGGAGTGAGGAGTTATTGCACGTTGACAAAGAATAAATAATTTTAAAAAGTTTAAGAAAAAACAGTAGCAGCAGTGGTGTGTATAAATATACAAATATGTTGGAATATAAAAGTATGAAGTTATTGAAGTTAATAGCCTAATTATCACTAATCCATTAGTCTTTCTGTAATTACACTCCTAAATCACTTCCCTCATGGTGAACAACTTTGAAGATGACTACATCACAAGCAGTCCACTTGTTTGCATACCAAACCGATATGTAACTCAGGCCTTTTTGGAAATTTTGTTGCGAAGTGCATTGTAGGAATTTGAATTCCTTGTAGCTGCAGCAGCAACAATTATGGAGACAAGCAATGAAACCATATTGGAATATGTCATTGTGTAGGCTTATCATACATGTACTGTAAGGAGTGAGTGAGCGGTGAGGGCCCAGCCATACCCTGTATGCTTGCGAGGCGTGTATGATAAGTTGTAATCGTACACGCCTTCAGTTGTTCACCATGAGGAAAGTGATTTAGGTGTGTAATCATGGAAAGACTAATGGATTAGTGATAATAGGGGAATTTCACGCATGACCCGGAAACGGTTTGAAACTATTGAGTTTGAGTACCGGCATTTTTGGCAAGAGGATTACCAGGGAAACATTAGTGGTATTGTGAAGGGAATCTAAGAGGTGAAAAGTAGGGAAAACACCAGGGTCCTGCACTGGGTTGGGTAACCCGCAAAAACATGCAGGGACAGGTTTAAAAAAAAAAAAAAAAAATTTTCAGGGGCACGGGTAAAATTAAATGAAATGCGGGTGGGTAGTGGGCAAAGAAGTGTAAAAAATAAAAGAAATTTCATGGATGATGAAAATAATTTGGAGGACATTTAATGATGATGATCATTTAATATCACTGTGGTTGATCCACAGCTGGGTTGTTTTATTGTGAAGTGAGCTTCACCTCTGTCATCTGCCTCTGCCAAAGACGTCATCAAGCAGCACATATTAGAGATTTATTGAAGGTGTGCATTTTTGCCAAAAATAAAGCCCTTAAAAGTGAGTTACTGTGTAGGCAATGTGTTTAATCACAGGCTGGGTTGGGGGTAGGGATGTAAACAATTAATTGACTAACGATTAATTGGCGATAAGAATTTGCTGGATTAAATTATTAATTGTCAGTTAACTGCCCTTTTCTGCCCGTCCACACCTGTCCGAAGGCTGCCGGTTTGTCTGCGCTGCGACGCCGGGGCTGGAATAGATGGTCATGGAACCTGATCATGGCGTTGATGAGTCAGAATGTCTTTATGGACATGGTGGAGCCAAACACAGACTAGCCTGTCTGTTTGTTGGAGCGGTACACCCCCGAATACATACACGCACAAATGCAGGGTCGGTATCGGAGCGTTTTCCCTGGAGGTTTGTGTAGTCTACAGTCAGTAAAAAGTTTCACTTTCACTTCTGCGGCGGTATGGACTGCCCAGTACCCCCATAGTATTAGAAGTAGGACGGAAAGTGACGCATGCACGCAGTTACCAACCAACATGCACACATCCCCCGGCCGTACTACACGCATGCGAGTACAACCCCCCCCCCCCCCCCCCCCCCCCCCGACTCCACACACACACACCGGCGAAAGGCACGCGCATGCACACCCCCTCATTACACACTGCCACATCAACAGATGAATTCCACAGGAAACACTGCCTGTATCCAATGGTTCCATAAGTCAATCATTAAGGAATATGACATGCTTTTTTCAGGAAGTGTATAATCAATATTTAGCTTTTATTCTTATAGACCGTATTGAAAAGGAAATTATTAGAATTAAGAAATTATTAGAATAAATGGTGTTGGAATCGTGCACGTACCCCTATCACCACCAAAATTTAATCATTTGTTCCTTGTGCCAGTATCAACATTTCCTGAAAATTTCATCAAAATCCTTCCATAACATTTTGAGTTATCTGGCTAACAGTCAAACCCTGATGAAAACAACCTCCTCGGCGGAGGTAATAATAATAATATAAAAACAAGTCTCAAAAACAATTGCAATACTACATAAAATGAATTACATACCAAACAAAAACTCACTTCCTATACTTTACTGCTCCCTCATACTTCCATATTTAACATATTGTGTGGAGGTGTGGAGAAACACATACAAAACAATCATCAAACCAGTGTTCACCCTGCAAAAGAGAGCCATTAGGATCATAAATCAGAAGGATTATTTTGCACTAACCAGTCCACTTTGCATCAGTTCAGATATTCTGAAGTTAGAAGATCTGGTTAAGCTCAACACTGCTGTATTCATCTACAAGGCACACAACAACCTACTTCCACACTGCATACAGGAGATGTTCTCAGTTAGAGTCCCAGTATAACCTTCGGGGAACCTGTATGTTCAAGAAATCAAAGTCAAGGACCAACACAAAAGGCAAATGCATATCTGTAATTGGAGTAAAATTGTTGAACAACCTTGATAAAGAATCAAAAACATTCACATCACTCACCACATTTAAAAGGATGTTTAAAACTAAGCTATTCAATAAATATAAAATATTAGGATAAAGTAAGACAATTATCAGTATGAATCTAAGATTTATCTTAGATTATATTGTTTGTTTAATCTATATTGTTGTTTAGAACTGTATCATCTTATCTTGTTTTGTTTCTGCAACTTTCCTTCTTGTAAGTAGGGTAGGCATAAATAAGCTGTTGCTTCGGCCTATGCCTTTTCGCCCATGTGTAATATAGAAATCTAAACTGTATGTATCATATTTTGTTAAATGGACAAATAAATTACTACTGTTACACTTATGAAAGTCATATGCTGCTTTAAGAGTTGGGGAGATTATCTTGTTTCAACTGAACTACCCAAAAAGGACTGTAATTTAGTTTAATCTAGTTTACAATTATCTTTAATTTCAAAATTCTAAATGAATCCCTGACTAGGTGGAGTGTCTGTGAGTAGGCGGAGCAAAGGTTGTGCAGTGAGGGCAGTGGTATTGGTATGCTCCGCCTACTTTTTCATTTGTTAACTTTCAGATTTTCTCTCTGTCTTACTGAATCTGCAAACTGCAGCTGACTAGCTAGCTAATAAGCTACTTCGACTTGACTAGCTAATAGTCAGTATAACCATTTAGAGATAAATTATGTTATTTATTACGTGATTTATGAGAAAAAGTCTTATTCTTAATACCAACTAAAACCATTGGTAATATTAATACATTTGTATAGGTTCTCATTTGCCCAGGTCATCATTCTTCTTGGTAGTACTTCTCGGTTCAACTGGACTGGTTTAGCTCTTTTGAAAATGTTTTGTCTATTGGAAGAGAGAGGAAACATTTTCAAAAGAGCTAAATTAGTCCAGTTGAACTGAGAAGAACTACCAAGAAGTAATATTAATATCACAACTTGAATTATTAGAAATATATTAAAGTTCTACATGCTGTGACACTGACATAGGTATTGAAACTTGATGTCAAACAAGACATTTTTTTAATATGTTCCAGAAGTAAAAGGTATGCAATATGGAGTATAGCCTCTACCTAAAAAAAAGAATCAAGCCCTTTATGAAAAACCTAAGAAGAAGGAACTTCAGCCAAGCTGTTGCTGGCAGAGACCACCTACGATTTTGTTGCACAATCTGTGTAGTGACAAACACAATGTGCATGCACTTGAAAACCCTTGGCCTGACTTATCAGCTGCACTAATGCCACCCAGTGGCCTGACTTACTGCATGCCAAAGTTTTTGGACGGAGGGACGGACGGATGACCAGCTGATGACAATACCCTGCAGCCAGTGTGGCCAAGGGTAATAAAGTCTACTGTACTCTACTCTATTTTAAACAGAAGGATCAGAACCCCCCCACACTGAAACAAGGCCAATCCGATGTAGAAGAGGTTGATAATGAGGACCTCACTGCCTTCACAGGCAAAGACCAGCTCAAGGTAAGTTGATCATAAAATGGCATGTCCCATAGTTACAGTCTATTTAAAGAACGTCCTGTTTCTAAATAAAAGGGACTGATTTCTAGACGCTGAGGTATGAGTGGTGATGATTAGCAGAGACAGAAGATGGGTTTATTGTCACTCATAGCATTAAACCCATCTTCCCTCATAGCTTTATAATACTTGGTTCTAAATCCAGAGTGTGGAAACTGGAGCTATGAATCACTGGTTCTTTTTACTAGTCTCTTTGTTGTTTTATACAGGTGTGTTTGGCCACATGGATGAATTTGTCTTCATTTTTTGTATGGCTGCATGTCTAATCAAGAGGCTGTGTGACTTGATTTGACTTTGTGTTCTTTGTCATTACTGATCCATGGGAAATTAAACTGTAGTCTTTCTTCATGGCTGCCCCACTGCACTGATCTGATTATGGACCAGTAGAATATTGTCATAGTAACCTATAAATAAGGACAACTCAATTTTTTTTCAATTTGTATCAGTGTAAAATTAAAAGTACATGATAATTAGGGCTGGGCGATAAAACAATAACAATATATATCTCGATATAACTTTTCCTTGATAGAAATATGAGACATGCTCGATACAATTTCGATAGAATTCATTCATCTATGTTTTGACAGACATAAGATCAGCCAATCATAATTAAGTAGCTCCGCACCGATCCAATCACGCTAGAGCCATGACAAGTTAGGTTGACGCACGTAGCACAGGTGTAAAGGCTCATTTATGCTCTATGTTAAAGACGCAGACGGATACAGATGGAGCGTTCTGTACGTCCCCTGCGTACATTAGGTGCCTAATTCTGTCCGTTTTCTGGCAGCTTGCAGATGCGTACCCGGACGGACAAAACAGAGCAGTACCACCGGGAACAGTGGAAAAAGTGTTGAGATTTGAACAGAATAGTTTCCATAAATAGCTGTTTTAAACAAGCGACTGTGTGCGTTAGTGAAAAACTACCAACATATTTATGACAACTACCCTTCTCAATATTAACATATGTATTCACATTAGTAAAACCTCCTCTGTCATCACCATGTTGATTATTATTGACTTTCTCCTTCTCAAAAAACTTTACTCTTCTTCATGGCATTTGGTCAGTATGGTAAGTAAGAGTGGCGCCCTCTGGTGGATTGATTGAGAAATGCTCATTTTAATGTACAGGACACATGGAAATTTGAAGGCAGTGACGCATAACGTTAGAAAAGTACGTACCCATTTACGTACATAAAGCAAAAAATTAGCCTTAAGAGCCAGCCGCAGCAACTCGCTAATGTTTGGGCTGCAGTGGGAGGTTATGAGTGTTCCCTCGGGAGAAAATTTTGACTGAGAACTCGGATGACCGGGTTGCTGAAAAGTAGGGTGTAGCACAGAAGCTGGGAGTTGGACGTTCAAGTAGGGCTGCACGATTTTGGCAAAAAAAAAAATCCCGATTTTTTTCCTCTAAAAACTCGATTTTCGATTTTGATTTCGATTTTTGGGTAAAACTACAAAAGACAACAGAAGTCAGCATGCCATTTTCTTGAGCAGCCAACAATGCAAGGCACTGCTCTGACCTCAAATCTGTGATGGGATCACGTGATGAACCCACAGAAGTTTTATTCTTAATTAAATCTTTATTGAATGAAGTGGAGTATACAAACAATGTATACAACAAGAAAATAAAAGAAGTTTGTCAGGGGGAATACACTATATAATACAATGTCCAAATCAGAGCAAATACTTATGTTTTTTATAGCCTTTTTTATACCTGCCTTTTTGTTTCCAGATTTATCGAACAGCTTTAAATAAAGTTCAACATCTTTCAAAAAATAAATATTATTTGGTTTTGTGTTACAGAACTTACATTTGTGAATGAAAAATTTAGCAAGTAAGAGGACTAAATTATATATATATATATACACACACACACATATATATTTGTTTTGTTTGTTTTTTTTTTGTTTTGTTTTGTTTTTTCTGGGTATGTGGGCCCACAGAAGTGATACCAATGTAAGTCAGTGACAGGCATCAGTCGTGCGTGCGTGTGTGGACCACGTTAATATGAGTGATCCACATGCGGTTCTATTTAAACTGGGGGATCTGTGCGTGGAACAGACCGACCCAGGACACGCTGGAGGGATTCTATCTGTGGAGCTGGTGGATGTGTGTGGGCACAGGGCTGTCTGCGCTCCTCTGCTGAGGCTGATGACCCGAGACCCGGACCCGGTTCGGAAGAAGACAGTACGGTACGGATCAAGGGCAACGTAAGATGAGTGATCCGCATGCAGTTCTATTTCAGTTGCGGGATCCGTGCGTAAAGCCACAGCTTACATTGCTGTAAGTACTGCGGGCTCATGAACACATTTAAAGTCCAGTCATTACACGGACTTCTGTGACAGACCGCTGGCACTGATAGGAGGAGGAGCCTACGGGAGCCCGCAAGCGCCCGGCCCGCAGGCACGAGAGAGTTGAAATCGATTTTACGATTTCCCTTTTTTAAAAATCGTACTAATTAAAAAATCCGATTTCGATTTAAAATCGATTAATCGTGCAGCCCTACGTTCAAGGTATGTTAAGTTTCATTTTCGGAAACGCCAGTTATGGCAGTTACAGAACACACCCCCACATATATATATCAGGGATTAAAGTTCTCCGTCACCACGACGGATTTCCGTCAAATGGAAAAATTGAGGGAAAAAAGTCATATTGAAGTAACTTCCCCACATGACTCTGCGATCCTGTCCTGGGTCTGCAGGTGTTTAACACACGCACAGGGGGCTGACAGGTTTAGCAGTGATGATAACAAGATGACTTCTTTATTTTTATGTCGGGAGGACAGATTGATGACTATTTCTCTTTGGAAGGAAACGCTGCTCATTCTGTGCCTCAGAAACACATGGACAAGTTCAGCTTTACCGAAGTTCAGCCTCCAGACTAACTTTAGTTTAGTGCTAACAAGTAGCTTTCATTATGAAAGAACCACAGCGAAAAGGGAAGAAGACAGAACTGATCTACATGTACCTTCATGTTTGGGTTCATAGCTTATCTCCCCTTGCCAGTATATGACTAGTGTGTGTGTGTTTGTGTGTATGTGCCCTTCCTGTGCGTGCAGCTGTGCGCGCCGCGGCTTTACGCGGTTACGCGCCCGACTGCATAAGTGCTTTATTTTGACCTGTTTAGCATCTTATTTCTATCTGTGTGGTACAGTACGAAGATAAAACCGAGTGAATGAGTAACACCCTTGGTATTTGCAAAGCCACTGTATTTTAAATACCCTCAGAGAGGATCTGTCTCCTCCTCTGCTCCCAGCTCCACTGTCCCTGCAACAACCTCCACCTCTACTGCTAAAGTGAAAGTTCTACTAATGTGCCATGTGTCTCTGGAAAAAACAGAAGCGTACATCCGGAATGACCAAGCTTGAAACTTTTGGTTTCAGTACCAAAAAGCAGAAAAAATAAAAGATTAGTTGGTTAGGATTACATTTACACAGACATTTTCCCCGAAATTCATGTGCTGTTGGAGTTATGTTTTAGGAGTTCCTAAATTGTTAAATAAAAAGTTTTTCACTCATTTTTTGCAGTAAGGTTTTCTTCTAGTTATTTTCACTTACTTCAAAGGTTTTCATACCCTTTAAAATTAACCAGAGAGCACCAAAATTGACCTGAAGCTTTAAAAATTTTCTGGGGAGGACCCCCAGACCCCCCACCAATACCACTCATGACATTTTTTCTATCCATGTTACTAATCTTCTACACCTGTACACTCTCCCATTCAGTGTGTTTTACAGTATTGCCAAATTCGACTATATAAACTTGTACACTATAGTAGTATTGTATTGCATCATTTTTAATAGTGGCCAATGAATTTGACCAGAAGAAAATTTTCAGTCAGATGAAAAATTTTTGCTTTAATCCCTGAGATATATATATATATATATATATATATATATATATATATATATATATATATATATATATACACACACCCCATTCTTCTTTAATAGTATCTTCCAGACTTTCTTGTAATAGCTTTGCTCATAGTCATTCTCTTCTTTCCATTATAAACAGTCTTTATGGACACTCCAACTATTTTGAAATCTCCTTTGGTGTGACGAGTGCATTCAGCAAATCACACACTCTTTGACGTTTGCTTTCCTGATTACTCATATGGGCAAAAGTTTCTGAAAAGGTATGGATAATAGATAGGATAGGTATGATTATGACATCAATATATGTTTGGTTTCAAAACAATTGACGTAGTGCCTGCTGAGAAAAAACAACTAAATGTTCATTGTAAATTTTGCTTCCCCACCCTGTATATGTATATATATATATAATATATATATATATGTATATACCCCCCCATTGTTTCGTGAAGATGGTCTGCTTTGTTTGTGTTCTCTTTTAAACCTTGAAAGTTTTTGCCTGCTGGTCAGGCTTTTAGTTTAGTATTTATTACCCCTTGGCCGAGGGGTATCGTAATTGTTTTGTCATCTGTCCGTCCGTCTGTCTGTCCAGTCAACGACATAATCACATTATCTGAAGAATGCATTGACATATCTGCACCACATTTATACTGTGGATGCATCTTGGCATGGAGCAGAAGCCTATTGAAAATAGGTGACCTTGACCTACTCTTTCAAGGTCAAATGGCCTTGTGCAGTAATATCTGAGTACTTTCAAATATATATATATGTGTGTGTATGTATGTATGTATGTATATATATATATATATATATATATATATATATATGTATGTATGTATGTAATAAGTTTTACTCAAAGACAATCTAATCTAAATTATAGGGCAGTAACTTTTAACAGAATCTACAGTATATTTGGCTGAGGGGGATTAAAATTTCTCAGCACGTTATGTTCGTTATCTGAAACAGTTGTATAATGTTCTTCAGCACATCTGTCATGTTCAACCTCTGACAGAAAATAAATCATATTTAAATCAAAAATAACCTTCTGATGTCTTCACAACTAACTTCTGAGCAATGAAAAATTCAAGCTTGACAAAAATAGTGATTTGATTTATATCATGATACATAGCTGATCTGGAAAAAAAATTATTGTGATATGATTTTTTTCCATATCACCCATCCCTAATGACAATACATTTACACTATATTGCCAAAAGTATTGGCTCACCCTTCCAAATAATCAGAATCAGGTGTTCCAATCACTTCCATGCCCGCAGGTGTATAAAATCAAGCACCTAGGCATGCAGACTGCTTTTACAAACATTTGTGAAAGAATGGGTCGCTCTCAGGAGCTCAGTGAATTCCAGCGTGGAACTGTGATAGGATGCCACCTGTGCAGCAAATCCAGTCATGAAATTTCCTCGCTCCTAAATATTCCACAGTCAATTGTCAGCTGTATTATGAGAAAGTAGAAGTGTTTGGGAACGACAGCAACTCAGCCACGAAGTAGTAGGCCACGTAAACTGACGGAGTGGGGTCAGCGGATGCTGAGGCGCATAGTGCGAAGAGGTGGCCAACTTTCTGCAGAGTCAGTCGCTACAGACCTCCAAACTTCATGTGGCCTTCAGATTAGCTCCAGAACAGTGTGCAGAGAGCTTCATGGAATGGGTTTCCATGGCCGAGCAGCTGCATCCAAGCCATGCATCACCAAGTGCAATGCAAAGCGCCGGATGCAGTGGTGTAAAGCACGCCGCCACTGGACTCTAGAGCAGTGGAGACGCCTTCTCTGGAGTGACGAATCGCGCTTCTCCATCTGGCAGTCTGATGGACGGGTCTGGGTTTGGCGGTTGCCAGGAGAACGATACTCGTCGGACCGCATTGTGCCAAGTGTAAAGTTTGGTGGAGGGGGGATTATGGTGTGGGGTTGTTTTTCAGGAGCTGGGCCTGGTCCCTTAGTTCCAGTGAAAGGAACTGTGAATGCTTCAGCATACCAAGACATTTTGGACAATTCCATGCTCCCAACTTTGTGGGAACAGTTTGGAGCTGGCCCCTTCCTCTTCCAACATGACTGTGCACCAGTGCACAAAGCAAGGTCCATAAAGACATGGATGACAGAGTCTGGTGTGGATGAACTGGACTGGCCTGCACAGAGTCCTGACCTCAACCCCATAGAACACCTTTGGGATGAATTAGAGCGGAGACTGAGAGCCAGGTCTTCTGTCCAACATCAGTGTGTGACCTCACAAATGCACTTCTGGAAGAATGGTCCAAAATTCCCATGAACACACTCCTAAACCTTGCGGACAGCCCTCCCAGAAGAGTTGAAGCTGTTATAACTGCAAAGGGTGGGCCGATGTCATATTGAACCCCATAGAATAGGAATGGGATGTCACTGAAATTCATATGCGAGTCAAGGCAGGTGAGCAAATACTTTTGGCAATGTAGTGTACATTTATAAGCTATCACTATTGTTTCATAACAAGTGAACAACCTGAAATGTTTTGTCCTTGTAGATCCACTGTGACCTGTATGTTGTGATCCTCATGTGTAAATGATGAACAGGCTAAAAATTGTACTTGTTTTTCTTAAGAAATTTCAGGTTTTTTGTGATTGTTCATGTTATTCACATGTTCTGAAGGATGCTTTATAGATATAAACATTTTCATCGTGTAATTTTACTTTCTTCACTTTTAGCATTTTACTGGACTGACCCACTTGAGATCATATTGGGTTGTATGTAGCCCCTGGCATCTTTGTCCATTTTGATACAGAGATCTAGAACAATTTACATAAAAACTTAAGAAAATTTAATGAAAATTTAAGTCAGAATGTAATTAACAAATGAATGCTGTGATAACAATGAAATAAGTTAAGTCAGTATTAATCAATATTAATAACATTTGTGAATTATTAAATGTATAAATTTAGTTTTATATGAACACCATTAGTAAATGATTACCAGACACTTTAGTGAACTATTAAATATTAGTTAAAGTTTAATTCAGTTCTCCTTGCAAAAATAAATGTATATTTACTATCTATTTACAGACAAAATACCTATAAAACTAAATGAAGTATTTTCCATTTTAATAAATAACTTTTGCATTCCCAAAAGACACAAAATACTTGCATTTATTTTACTGAAAGATTGATGTGCACAGCTGCAAAATTTGAGCTGTGTTAACATATATCTAGCTGCTATGTTTACAGTGCCAAGTTACTATACTAAATAATTAATACGCATGCTTTTAGAATCACATAATCAAACAATTAGCCATTTTACAAACACCTTCAGTGACATAGAAATGTATGCATGTCCATGCATAACATAAACAATAACAAATAAAGAGAAGCCAAACCAAAATTGGGGGGTGCAAAAAATATCTTACCAGTCACTGCTATCAAACTATGTAAGGTTAAATGTATCCACTGTAACAGAGATTTCTATTTCATAGTTAATCAATGTAGGAGATGTTATCAAGCTGAACTTAGTACTAGTACCTTTAAAAATTCTGAAATGTGTTCAATAAAAGGCCTCGTACTTTCTGTTACTTCGTAATGGAATGTTAAATTGAATGTCTGACTTTCTCAAGGTCAAAACTGTAAAATCGTGATTTGAACATGCTTTCTATGAAGCGACTGTGTTAACCATAGAGTCAACATGCCACCGTATGCAGGTGTAGCAGATATGTTGTGCTGTTCTTTGTGATTTCATCAGGGGTCCATTCCAATAAACTAGCAAGAACAATTTCAAGGCCTTTAGCTGATGTACCCATTTTATTTTCATTCCCTGTTTCCTTCCCACAAAATAGTAGGCAGTGAGTCAGTTTTAGTTCCTTTGCACTTAGCTTTAAATATATGCTTTACTTTCCAAATGAGCTGCAGAATACTCTAGAAATGTATGAAGAAAGTGTATGAAAAGCACTGTTTGTTTTTTATTAGCTTACTGGCCAATAGGCTGTAAGCTATTGTTGTATGGCGGCGTCCGTCGGCGTCAGCGTCTGTTGTCATCATCTGTCGGCGGCGTCTGTTGTCCGTTACAAAAATTTCAATCGTCTTCTTCTCCGAAACTACAATTCCGATTGACTTCAAACTTGGTATACAGCTACTTTATGATGATGTCAACAAAAGTTAGTGAAATTATTTGGATCCGGATCTGATTCTGGATTTGGTGTGACTTTGAAAAATTTCCCCATTATAAGAGATAGGAAGTGGATCGATGCAATAACTCAGTAAATATAAATGATATCAAATTGAAATTTCTACAGTACAGCCCTGATGGGGAGATGACCAAAACATAATGGTCACATGCTGATCAGGATCTTCTTCTGGATCCGGGAACTAACGGAAAATTTAACATGGGCTCTTATGGGGAATAAATTTCAGTCGTCTTCTTCTCCGAAATTACACTTCTGATTGACCTCAAACTAGGGATGCAAATTATCGATTAATTCATTAATCGTTAGTTGGTTGCCTTTATCGATCGATTAACGATTAATTAATGAGCTGCGATTTTCCTGAGAACCTGAATTTCTTCTTCAGTACGGTCTATAAGAGTAAAAGCTAAATATTGATTATACACTTCCTGAAAAAAGCATGTCATATTCCTTAATGATTGACTTATGGAACCATTGGATACAGTCAGTGTTTCCTGTGGAATTCATCTGTTGATATGGCGGTGTGTAATGAGGGGTTGTGCACACGCGTGCCTTTCACCGGTGTGTGTGGGGGGTGCACACACGTGCATTCCGTCGGGGGGGGGGGGGGGGGGGGTACTCGCACGCGTACAGCTGGGGGATGTGTGCATGTTGGTTGGTAACTGCGTGCGTGCATGCGTCACTTTCCGTCCTACTTCTAATACTATGGGGGTACTGGGCAGTTCATGCCCCCGCAGAGGTGAAAGTGAAACTTTTTACTGACTGTAGACTACACCAACCTCCCGGGAAAACGCTCCGATACCGACCCCGCATTTATGCATGTATTTATTTGGGGGTGCACAGCTCCCACAAACAGACAGGCTGGTCTGTGTTTGGCTCCACCATGTCCATAAAGACATTCTGACTCATCAACACTATGATCTGGTTCCATGACCGGCTATCCCAGCCGTGGCGCAGCACGGACAAACCGGCAGCCTTTGGACAGGTGTGGACGGGCGGAAAAGGGCAATTAACCGACAATTAA